>NW_005842484.1:353963-355224 GCF_000455745.1 Alligator sinensis
CATAGAGGGGGAGTATCACCTCTCTAGACCGGCTTGAGATGCACCTTTGGATGCATGACAAGGTATGGCTGGCCTTGCTGGCTGCGGTCTGGCATTGGCAGCTCATGCTCATCTTGGAGTCAATAATGACTCCAAAATCCCTTTCCGCCTCCGTGCTTTCAAGAAGGGAACTCCCCAGCCTGTATGTATGCTGTGGATTCCTTCTCCCAAGGTGCAGTACCCTACATTTGTCTACGTTGAACCCCATCCTATTCTCATCTGGCCACTTTTGTAGTCTGTCTAAATCTAGTTGCAGCCTCTCTCTCCCTTCAAGTGTGTCCACCTTGCGCCACATCTTAGTGTCATCAGCAAACTTGGACAGTGTGCTTTCCACCCCCTCGTCCAAGTCGCTGATGAAGATGTTAAACAGTGCGGGCCCAAGGACCGAGCCCTGGGGTACCCCACTGCTCACATCTCGCCAGGTTGAGTACAACTCATCCACCAATAATCTCTGGGTGCGCCCCATCAGCCAATTTTTTACCCATCCAACTGCAGGCATCAATGCCACAGTCACTTAATTTATTGATGAGGATGGGGTGAGAGACAGTGTCAAAGGCCTTCTTAAAGTCTAGAAAGACTATGTCCACAGCGACACCATCATCAAAGGATTTAGTTACTTGGTCGTAAAAGGCAATCAGGTTGGTCTGATGGGACCTGCCTTTGATGAACCCATGCTGATTGCCCCTGAGCATGATCTCCCCTGCAGGCCCCCCACAGATGTGCTCTTTGATGATCCTCTCCAAAAGCTTCCTGAGCACCGAGGGGAATATAACACAACACATTTTTTTTTTTTCAAGTTAAAAATAAACTAGAATCTTTAGTAATGAGCTAGTGGCCTAGAGATATATTATTCAGTTTAAGAGCAGAGCAAAAACAAATATAAATGTATTGGAATGTGCATTAATATGCTATATCATATTGTCCCAGGGGAGTTGGGGTGGCAGGACAGCCCCAGGCCAAAAGAGAGCCCCACTTACCTCTCACAGAGCCCGAAGAGCCGGAGGAGATGCGTGCGGTGAAACCACCGGTGAGGGTGATTAGCCGTGCATATATCCAGCTGTGGCCGAGCAGCGTGGGCGGGAGATGCCGCCCAGGAGAAATAAGAAGTGGCCCCGACGATGCAGCAGGGCAGCTGATGAGTAGAGGCTGGAGAGGAGAGCCCTCACATGGAGGGGATCAGGCGCCGTACCCGGCCGCGGGGAAAGCCGGGGGCGGAGCCCGG
>NW_005842484.1:355254-355687 GCF_000455745.1 Alligator sinensis
AAGGCCCGGCAGGGAAGCCGGCTGTAACACCGGCAGCAGAGCCAGTTGGAAAGTCGGCAGCAATGTGAGCCGCAGAGGCGGCAGCAAAGCTGAGAGCGACGCTGACCAGGGATTTACCAGCCGCACCTACAGCAGAACCAGCAACAGAGCTGGCGGAGGAACCGGAGGCAGGAGCCAAGAAAGCAGCGTTGGGGCAAGCCGGCGCTGAAACCTAGGCGTAAGCCTGCACGAGAGCCTCAGAGAAGAGGCCTCCTCTGCTCGCGCTTGTAGGGAGGCAGTTAGACGGGCCAAAGCTGCCATGGAGCTGAGGATGGCATCCCAAGTAAAGGACAACAAGAAATTGTTTTTTAGATATATAGGGAGTAAAAGGAAGGCCCAGGGAGGAATAGGACCCCTACTAAATGGGCAGAAACAATTGGTGACGGACAGGGGG
>NW_005842484.1:356138-356506 GCF_000455745.1 Alligator sinensis
GCCCCCTTCCCCAGCCAGCAATGCTAAATGAATCAGGCTTTTTGCCAGATTATTGCCTCTGGGCCCAAATACAAGACCACACACTTCATCTTTCACATCTATTGGCAAATTGGCTAGAGGGTCACACCCAGAGAGTCATGGTGCATGGGGCAGTTTCGACCTGGAAGGGTGTGGGCAGTGGGGTCCCGCAGGGCTCGGTCCTTGGATTGATACTCTTCAATGTCTTCATCAGCGACTTGGACGAGGGAGTGAAATGTACTCTGTCCAAGTTTGCAGATGACACAAAGCTATGGGGAGAAGTGGACACGCCGGAGGGCAGGGAACAGCTGCAAGCAGACCTGGACAGGTTAGACCAGTGGGCAGAAAAA
>NW_005842484.1:356625-357551 GCF_000455745.1 Alligator sinensis
AAAGGGATCATGGAGTCCTAGTGGACTCCAAGATGAACATGAGTCGGCAGTGTGACGAAGCCATCAGAAAAGCCAATGGCACTTTATCGTGCATCAGCAGATGCATGACGAATAGATCCAAGGAGGTGATACTTCCCCTCTATAGGGCTCTGGTCAGACCGCAGTTGGAGTACTGCGTGCAATTCTGGGCGCCACACTTCAAGAGGGATGCGGATAACCTGGAGAGGGTCCAGAGAAGGGCCACTCGTATGGTTAAGGGCCTGCAGACCAAGCCCTATGACGAGAGACTAGAGAAACTGGACCTTTAAGTCCAGAGAGGCGACCTTGTGGCTGCCTATAAGTTCATCACGGGGGCACAGAAGGGAATTGGTGAGTATTTATTCACCAAGGCACCCCCGGGGGTCGGACTCGATGATCTATTGAGGTCCCTTCTGTCCCTAACATCTATGAATCTATGAATCTATGAAGAGGTAACGAAAGGGCGTGTCCAATGGGGCCCCATCGAGCTGCATCGGAGGGCGGCTGAAGACCCGAAGTGGGGTAGGATAGTGGTCCTTCGTGGCCCATAGCGGCCTCAGGAAGTGGCGGGGACTTAACACCCCAGTGGGGTGAGCCACCAGGGCAGTGGAACCCGAGCCCAGGGCAATCCACGTGGCCCAGAGGACAGAGGCACCCCTTTGGGCCTCCTGGCCCAGTAGTTTAGGGACCTTAGTTATCATGGTGGTGGGATAGGCACGTCATTTCACAGGGTGCTTAGTATAGGGTGATAGAGAGTCCTATTGGAGGGACCAGGCCAGAGGACCTCGGACCGTACACCAGGCCCGAAGACTCAGGCATGCAGCTGGCAAGCCGTAGGCAGAGGTTGGGGAAGAGCTGAGGACACCAAAGGGGCCCGAAGATCGGCAGCCCAAGGGGGCGGAGTGCCG
>NW_005842484.1:357584-367600 GCF_000455745.1 Alligator sinensis
AGGGGTGCCGACCCTGGAGGCTGCCCCAAAGGGGAACCCTTCCACTGAAGCAACATCCCAAGTCGTGGCAGGAGAGTTAAGGGGACCCCCTGATGTCAGCAGGGGTAGCCTGTGGGGTCCACCCGCGAGCCCAGGACAGACGCAATCTTTAGTCTGGGCTAAGGCCGCACGGGAGCACTTAATCAAATGGAGGTGGGCGCACACATATTATGTATAAAACAAAACACACAGTAAAAAATAATCAAAAGATATTGTTTTATTAGTCCTGCAGTCATTAGAATTAGGTGGACATCTCTTTTTCAGATTCATAAATCAAAATCTAGCCTTCTTAAGCTTCTTGAGCTGAAAGTTATTTCCACACCTGAGTTAATGTTTTTAGGTAGAGCTAAAAACCATCTACAGGGCTGTAAAATAGAGCATAGATCCAGCGCATGGATTTTTACAGAGGTTAACTGTGCAGTAGCCTAATACTGCTGTGCAGTAGTTCATTAGCATGGGTTTTGCATAGCACACTACTGTGCAGTGTTATTAGCAGGGATCCTGGCTTTCTCTGTTTAGATATCACAAATTTTCTGATTTATACTTTTTTTTGTGCAAATTCTCTGATTAAGACCCTCCAAATCTGCATTTCTCCATGATTAAAATGAAACACCACTATAGGTATCAGTTGAACACAGTTTTATCAATATATTTAGAATGTTAAAGTAATTAGGAAGCCTGCCATTCCTCAATCACTATAATAAAATAAATTCTAAAGACCTATACATTTTAGCATTTTTATCATGGAAAATCAGCTGTCCAGATCGCCTGCCCCCACTGCTTTGTGGCACTGAGCAGCCCTGATATTCTGATGCCCTGCCCATGCCATTGCCATCAGTGATCACTCCTGAACCAGAGCCCCACAGCCCTGCTGGTAACTTTCACTTCTGACCACAGCCCTTTGGCCCTACCAGTGCCCCTCACTCCACAACCACAGGCCCCACACCTCTGCTTCTGCCCCTCACTGCCCAACAACAGCTCCCTGGCCCTGCTGGTGCTCCTCACTCCCTATCCACAGACCCCACAGCACCCACAACCCCCTGGTTCCCCTCACTCCCCACCCCTGCTTGTGCCCCTCACTCCCCAACCATAGATCCCTGGCCCTGCTGGTACCCCTCACATGCCAGGGTAGGGTTCTCTTGTTGGGGAGTTATGCAGTAAAACACAGATATTCTCATTTTAGTAGAAAAACCTGGATTTTATCACTTAAAGGAGAAAAAAATGGAAAACAGTGGGTATCCTCTTCAGGCTGGCAGAGTTACAGCCTGAAGAGGGATGGGGTGAATGGGTGTCACAGGCCAACTGGGCACTGAGTGTATCAATTTGGTTGCAGGCCAACTGGGCATTGCAAATGTATTAGTCACTGGGCTGTTTGGTTCGGGATCGAGGAGGCGGAGTTGGGAGTGCAGCAAAGACAAGTTTCACTTATAACAGTAATGATAAATTTTACTTATAGCAGCAAAACAGCAACAAAAATATGTTTAAGCAGCAAAATATGGTTTACACATATAACAGTTAATAAAAAGGTTAAGCTAATAAACAAACAATATAGCAATAAAAGTTAAAAATTGCAGTGATAATAAAAACGGACACACAAATTGAAAAGAGTTCCCACTTGGTTGACAACATATCAATAGTCCCTCAGTGCCAGGTACGCATAAAGTTGATTCAGCGAAGTCAGGTGTCTCTGATCGACGCTGTCGGAGGAAGCACCGGGGAAGATCCCTTAGTCAGGATCTGGTCCTTGCTCACACTGGGAGTCTGGAGTCCAGGCTTGAAACAGCAATGACCTTTCTGTTCCATCCTTCCTACTGGTCACCTGACGTGTGTGTTCCTTTATATCTTGTCCTATGCTAATCTGTTGGCTTTAGAGCCACTCACAATCTTACCCTACAGTGGTTACCCTATGGGGTTTAAAGGTGTTAGAAATTATTATAATAGGTAACTGCCTAAACTGGGGTTTACCCAATAAGCAAATCACACCACATCACTTTGGGGTCTGAGATTAACATTTTTCCCTGCCTAAATTCAACCCACTTAGTTACTTCCTTTTGGAATTTTTTGAAATGTGTTAATTATACCTTGTAGTCATGTTTGTCATTTTTACTAACCTTTAAGCAAAAACTGTTTGGTCAGCTGAAGTTTACAGTTTTGTTTTCTAGCTCTGCTTCTTGGGGCCCGTGTTAGTCTTATGACTGGTACAGACAGTTAATTTTAACCTTATGGTTATGCTTATGACAGACAGGATATGTCTGCGGGAAACAATCTTGCAAGCTTTGCCTTAGCTAATATTTACTATATGCCATTGCTAGATGCTCTCAAGAAGCAAATCTTTTTTGTTATAATTTGCTCATTAACCCCTTTGGTTCTGGCCATCACAATCCACCGCTTGCTTCTTGGAGCATCTGCAATTGTTTTACAAATATGACTCTTGCCAGGCAGCATATATAACATTAGTACAAGCAACAACATTTATTTTGGTATAAACACGAGGACCAAGTCTATAATAACAACATCTAAGGATTATATTGAGCAATATTACTCCTACAATTAAACCTATTACTACTGTAAACCAAGGAAAGGGAGCACCTTTAGTGAAGGTATACATTTGTACAGTACAGGCTGTGGCAGAAGGCCACCTTTGTTTCTTCCCAAAAACTCTGCTCGCTGACAATTTGATTAAGATGAGTCCAGCAGAGGATACACACCTTTACCCTATCTCTTTAGGAAACCTGAGCTAGAAAGATTCCTGAGGGAGCGGGGGAACCTGCTCCCTCTGCCTATGTGACTAGTATCACATACGTGGGTGAGGGGCTTCCTCCCTGGTGGGCTAGAGACTGCCAGTCTGCCCGGCAACTAGTGATGTATTTCAAATTGGTTGGCTGACAGCCAACAGGTGCTGGCCTCCATTGGACCAGGAAAATGAGGTCACAAGGTCTATATTAGAAAAGGACTGCCCAGGAGGAGGGGGAAGCAGCCATGAGGGAGACTCAGAGACAGAGAAGAGCTGTACCATCTGAAACTTGCTCTCTCTCTCAAAACTCATGATCAAGGAACTGCCTGCCTCCAGAGGGAATCTCCAACTGCCTCTGGATGATACTTGTGAGTAAGCTACCTGAGATCTAACTAGATATTTAGCTTGCGGTAACTCAGATGCGTGATCAAAGGCTACCCAGCCAGGGGAGTTTGCTCTATGGGATTTCTCTGATATTGCTCTACCCTGTACCCTATTCTAACCCTACCCTCTGTAACCAATGAAGTTCTCCTTTGTGCCTAGTGTGGGAGACTTATTGGGAGTGGGTCTAGATTATGCCTTGGGGTCCCCTTGGTTCAGCTGACTAAGGGAGACCACTACTTGTACTTCTGACTGAAGGAAGCATCCCAACTTCTTGAAGTGAATTAAGTACCCTTGAGGGCTACTAGGCCTGCGTTACCCAGGGTATGCAGAGCCAGAATCAGTCCAGAGCCCTGGGTGGTGGCAGTGGAACCTCCAGGCTAGTGGGTGTGCTACAGGAAGGGGGCTGGCCAGACATGAGGCGCCCCCAGGGAGGCACTGGGAGACTGGAAGATGGTTGGGTGCAGTGAGGTGGGTGGATCAATGTAGGAGCGCCCCCTGCTGGCCTGCCACCGTTACCCAGGGTATGCAGAGCCAGAATCAGTCCAGAGCCCTGGGTGGTGGCAGTGGAACCTCCAGGCTAGTGGGTGTGCTACAGGAAGGGGGCTGGCCAGACATGAGGCGCCCCCAGGGAGGCACTGGGAGACTGGAAGATGGTTGGGTGCAGTGAGGTGGGTGGATCAATGTAGGAGCGCCCCCTGCTGGCCTGCCACACAGGCTACTTCATACCACTTAAACAGTGGGGGAATGTTAGTAGCGCAGTTAATAATTCTCCCTTCTTCTTGAGCTATGAGGGCAAGTTGTTTACCTTTTCAGGCATCTTCAAACAAGTTTTTGATGTAGGCTGCTACTTCATTCCACCTTTTTAGGTGGGGCATGTCTACATCTTGAACCCAGGATTTTGAAAGACTTAGGTTAAGGGTGAAACTTTCTCATTGGGTCTTTGGCCACATTAGAGTAGCTTTCTGGCCTTGCACATTTAAAGTAGCTGATGCTCTTTGAAAATCTTGAGCTTCTGCACAGCAGCTGGTGCAGGAGGTCCAAAATATACTGTTGGGATAGTACAAGCTGCCAGAACCTTCCCAACAAACTTGCTGAGTGAGGGTAATATAGAGAGTCACTGATAGGGGCATTATACAAACCATGTCGGGGGGACTATTGAGCCACCCCCTCCTTAAAGTTCCCAAGCCTATCAGAATGCCATTTACAGGGTACACTGGGGATTGAGCTAAATAGTTGGGGCCTTCTGAGGTTATAATTTCCCAAATGGGATGATGTAAGTCCCAGTCCCACAGACATCCTCCCCCCCACTTCCTGTTGTTAAAAGGGGGCAGTGGACCATGTGCGGTTTGCTACCCCATGTACGACAAAAAAGCATTTTGTCTTGCTACACCCCTCCCATAGTGTGCTTCATGTGTCTCAGTAAACTAACCACTGGGTTAAAACTGGGGGTAGTCCATGGCGCTCTAAGCCAGCAGGCCATTCTTTGTGTCTGAGATCTCTCATCACTTGGGAGAAGTGACAGTTAAGTGAAAGCTGCACTTGGGCACACGCAGAGCTCCAAGTTTAATTAGCATTGGCTTGAAAGGCTGCATTCATTAAAAGGTAACGTATTTGTGCTGCTTCTCGGCCAATGGTTGCTACTAACTCATCAGTGTATTCTAGGGCCATGTTATCAATTATACCCCCTTTATTGAGAAAACCTATGGCTTGTTGTATATTCATGATTTCTTGGGTGTTTTTCTGAAATGTATCTTTGTTTCAAACTCCCATGGCTGAATTAAGCCCATTCCACACATGGTCTAGGATACCTCTTTTCTTTCGGGTGCTTGGAGGCTGTTGGGCTGCGGGTTGGAAACCAGTTGGCCAAGCCCAGCGCAACATATTCTCTGCCAACCGGGTGCCGGTAGAGCAGTTGGGGAATGCTGTTCTGATAAACCATTGCTCGGGGTTAAAGGTGATACGGGCATTAAACAAGCAGGCATTAAGGAGAACTGGAGCTCTGGTTAGGGACCTCCACCATGGGGTGACATTAGACAAGCGAGGTAGTGGATACACCTATGGTGGCTCCTTTTGGATTAGCAATGTGCATCCCTACTTAATGCAAAAAACAGACAGGGGTTCTCCCGCTTGGGTGCTTAACAATTTCCCTTCTTGTTTCTAGGATCGGTAAACTTCCCAATGGGGTTGGTCTATCCGCTGGAGCGAGTCTCCATCTGTGTACTTGAACGCACACTGTCCAGGTACAACTATGGCATGGGTATCTTACAAAAATGATTCTGACACGGTGCCCCCCATGGGTTTGGCTGGTTGTTATGGGTTGACCAGGGCTGTGCCCTGCAGACTTTCCCAGACTGTTTGGTGATATGTGGCTATGGTATATTCAATTCCGTGAGGGTGCCTCTCTTCATCCATATGGCGGAACCACAAAATACCCGGAACATGGGATGTGTTGGCTTCCCATTCCATGGACCACCACTTGACAGCATAAGAGCTGTTTTTAAATCACCATAATACCTTGCTATACCTGGAGGACCAGTGTATTCGGTGAGCTGTACACCATTGTGCCAAAGTATCATCGGGCAGGAAACCACTGGAGCTATCATTTCCCATGGAGGTGGGCTTGGAGGGTTTGGTCACCTCTTTGGGCTCTGGGTTGTTGTAGAATTTCGAGCTGCAGGTGAGCTTGAGGCAGTGGTCACATCGGAACCTGGGGTGGGCAGCGTATCTGCAGGCAGAATGTAACAGCACCAGGGTCATCGGAAGAAACCACAACAATCTCCCCCTGTCCCACATTCGTTTTTCCTGATCCTGGCATACGGGAGGAAACCGAGTAACCACCCTGTCCCACAGTAACATTGACAGATTCCCCCTTGCCAGTCCACAATCCACCGCTGGTGACTGAAAGGCCAGTTTCACACTTCTTCAATTGCAGCTGGGAGCTCCCAGTATCCCAGTGTGTTTGAGGCCTTGGCAGTGGTTGTGATCTGGGGTGTGGGAGCATGGGAATGCCCCACATTAGTCAAACAATAACAAATGACTAGCAGTCCTGTCATCATGGCATTCAACCCCTTCATTGCTGGATAAGGATGGCATCATTTCTCTTAAGCAGGGTGATGACTCCAGAGTGCCCTGAGGCCACTATGGCTGTGCCCGTGGACGGACCCAATCTGCAGGAACAAGGAAAAATGGAATCTAGCTCCCGTTAGATGGATCTGACCTTGACACCCACCATGAGTTATGTGTGTCCCATGCCATTAGCACCCCTTCCCATATGTCTCCCTGTGGATGCCTAACTACTACCTGGTCTCCCACCTGGAGTTTTCCCCAGCCACCCCTTGGTCGTTCTACTGCCTGCTTGCAGGGCTCACTTTGACCAAAGGCTTGCTGCATGGGGCTTCCTCTGGCGCAGGGCTGATTGTTGGCCCAGTTGACTGAGCAATTCAGGTTTAGGTCCCAGTCCTTGAGGGCCAAACCAGCAGCCATTCTCAGGTTGCACTTTAAGATACCATTGGCTCCTTCTACCAGTCCATTAGATTGCGGGTGATAGGGAATGTGATAGGTCCACAGCACATGATGTTTTGCGGCCCACTCATAGACAAGGTGGTTGTGAAAATGTGAATCATTGTCACTTGGCAGCTCTATGGGAGGTGGGTAGATGGCTAACAGGTATTCCAGTGCTGCACAGTGTCCTTGGCAGAGGCCCGGGCGAACATTATTCCGGTGACTGCTTCCACTGCTACAAACACATACTGTCGCTTTCTCGGGGTGCGCAGAACTGGGCCTATAAAGACACATTGCCAAACTTGCCATATTACCCTTCTATCGTGTAACGACAAAGGGGTAGTCAAGGTGGGGGTTAGTCGGGCCTTGACCTCCTCGCAGGTGATGCAGGAGTTGACCAATTCCTGTGCTTCCCTTTTAGTTAGGTGAATGCCCCAGGTGGCTGCTAGGTGAGAAGTGCCATTGCTGCCAGGGTGCTCATGCTGCCGATGCAGCCATTCTGCACTCTAGGGGTCTGCTGGAGGGAGGGTTCAGGTGCCTTCTCTGGGGATGGCTGAGCCTCTGCTTCACCAACAAGGGCTTCTGTGCTGTCTTTGGCTAGCTCATCTACTTGCCTGTTCAGCTTTTTTGCTCCCATGTGCTGCACTAACATGCCAGATGTGTAAGGGAAGGCCTCCCTGTGCCATTTCCCACAATGGCTTCCACTCCTCGCAGCTCCAAATGTCTCTGCCTCGCCTTTTGAAATTTTCCTTTTTCCACAAGGGTAGCCACTTGCTGCAACCCTCTACTACCATCCACGATTAGATACTACCACCAATCGCAATAGATATAAGTGGGTTTTGTATAGCCTGACCCTAGTAACAGTTCATAGTTGGCCATGTCAATTACGGCAGCCAGCTCAGCATACTGCGCACTTTGACCATTTCCCTCTGCTACAAGCTGCTTACCATCTGTAACCCGTATGGCAGCACTCCTCCAGGTGCGACCCTTGGCTGAGCCATCAGTAAACCAGACCTTTACGTCTTCTGATGTTTCCATGTTGGGAGAGAAGGGAGGTGCTTCCTTGATGAGAGATGGTTCATCAGAGCTGGCTGTATCTGGGTATATGTTAACCGTGCTTTTTGTGACTTTTTTCAATAGTGCTGGAAACCCCTTTGGGGTTACCCACTGAGCCTGACTTAAAATATAATAGATCCATTTTTGCACTGTTGTTTCTTGGGCCCTCCCTCTCGGTGGGAGGTGTCAGTCAGACAATGCCATTCCCAGGATGGGCACTGGGGTGGTTATGACAGTCAGTAACTCCCCTCTCAGGACCTCTGTGGCTTCTAAAGCTGCGGCCGTCGCACACAGCATTTGTTCTAGCGGGCTGTATCAGGCTTCAGCCCCCTTCCAGCCTTGGCTCTAAAACCCAAGGGGCTTTCCGTCTGCCTTACGTGTATCCCTCTGCCATAAGCTCCAATGGGGTCCCCCGTTGGACATGTTTACATGGAGCCCCCTTCTGGGCATCGTGCTCTTAGGGAGGTGTGGGTGGTTACTGCCTCCTTGAGGGAAAGCATGGCATGTTGGTGCTCAGGGCCCCAATCCCACTGCATCTTTTTCTTGCACAAATTATACAGAGGCTGGGCCAACACGCTAAACTCAGGGGCATGCAGAAGTTAAGTACTCCCAGCTGGGCTTGCAGTTCTTTTACATTTTTGGGGGCATGGTTATCTACCACACTGTGCAGCTCTTTAGCCAGTATGGTGGGTCCACCTTGTTGCCATTGGATTCCCAGGAATTCGCACTCGGGCCCAACTTCTTGGATCTTGCTGGACAGCATGAACCCAAATACCTTCACCTTCTCATTTAGGGACTCAAAAGCACAAATAGTTAATTCCCAGTCCTGGCCCCCAACCATGACATCATAGACATACTGCCAGACATGGACCTTTGGGTGACTCAATTGGACTTCATGGACCACCACACCTAGCACTCCATGGGCCAAGGTGGGGCTGTGCACCCAACCCTGGGGTAGGACTATGTAGGTGTGCTGCTGTCCCAGCCATGTGAAGGCAAACAAAGGCCAGTGATCTTAATGGATGGGGATAGCAAAGAATATGTCTTTAATGCCCATGGATCCCATCAACTGGGGGCCATAACACCTAATGTTTTCTATAATGCAGGCATGGATGGGACTGCAGCAATCAGATGGTGGATGTTAGCATTCAAAGCCCTAAAGTCAATAGTCAATCGCCAATCCCCATTTGGTTTACATATCAGCCACACTGGGTTGTTCTATGGGCAATGAGTTTGAATGATGGCTCCATCCTCCAGCTGCCGATTGATGGTGTCGTGGATGGGTTGCATTGCAGGACTAATTGTGCTAAGGCTGTGGGCTCGAGTCCCCATGCTAGCCACCCAAAATTTTGATTGCTGCACCCTGAAGGCACAGACAGGCAGGAACACACAGGACATGTAAAAGGGCTGGCAAAGGGAGAGTACAAATCCATCCCACTGCACCTCACATTCAAAGCCAGAGCTCTACCACTTCCAACAATTCCCTATACCTGACCTTGCCACACATCACGGTAAGATTTCCCTCGGCAGGGCCCTTGAGCAAAACCATCCTGGGGCTCAGGTCAGGGAGCAGCTGGAAACTCGGGGCTTTTACTACTGTAGTGCCCAACACAGCTGGTCATGCATGAAAGCTTGCAAGTAGAGAGGATAAATCCATGTAGCTGCATCTCACATTCAAGCAATGAACTCTACTTCTTCAGCTACATCCTGCAGCTGTATGGCTTGTCCCACCACCAGGCTAAGCCTTCATCCAGCAGCAGCAGTGACAAAAGAAGCAGGGCAGAGATTATTCTGCCTCTGACAGAAAAAAAAAGCCACCAAGGCCCTGGAAGTAGCACCATAGGACATGCAGGGCCTGAAAAACAGATGTTCTGGGGTTCTAGCAAGTGAACTGGCTTCACAAAAAGGAACAAACAGCACACCCAGGAAAAGGCAGACACCAATGCAGCTACTTATAGATTCATAGATTCATAGATGTTAGGGTCAGAAGGGACCTCAATAGATCACTGACCCCAGCTAGATGCTTATCTAACCTCCTCTTGAAGACCCCCAGGGTAGGGGAGAGCACCACCTCCCTTGGGAGCCTGTTCCAGACCTTGGCCACTCGAACTGTGAAGAAGTTCTTCCTAATGTCCAATCTAAATCTGCTCTCTGCTAGCTTGTGGCCATTATTTCTTGTAACCCCCAGGGGTGCCTTGGTGAATAAATACTCACCAATTCCCTTCTGTGCCCCCGTGATGAACTTATAGGCAGCCACAAGGTCGCCTCTCAACCTTCTCTTGCGGAGGCTGAAAAGGTCCAG
>NW_005842484.1:367622-367994 GCF_000455745.1 Alligator sinensis
TAGTTTCTCTAGTCTCTCCTCGTAGGGCTTGGTCTGCAGGCCCTTAACCATATGAGTGGCCCTTCTCTGGACCCTCTCCAGGTTATCCGCATCCCTCTTGAATTGTGGCGCCCAGAATTGCACGCAGTACTCCAACTGCGGTCTGACCAGAGCCTGATAGAGAGGAAGTATCACCTCCTTGGACCTATTCGTCATGCATCTGCTGATGCACGATAAAGTGCCATTGGCTTTTCTGATGGCTTCATCACACTGTCGACTCATGTTCATCTTGGAGTCCACTAGGACTCCAAGATCCCTTTCCACTTCCGTGCCACCCAGCAGGTCATTCCCTAGGCTGTAGGTGTGCTGGACATTTTTCCTCCCTAGGTGCAG
>NW_005842484.1:370099-381014 GCF_000455745.1 Alligator sinensis
TTCCCCCGCCCTCATCTTCCCCTCCCCCCAATGAGCCTAGTTTAAAGCCCGCCGGAAGAGATCCGCCAACCTAGAAGAAAACACACGCTTACCTTTGGGGGACAGGTGAAGCCCATCCCAACTGAGCATGTCCCTCATCGTGATGTGCGGGTCATTGTCCAGGAAGCCGAAGCCTGCCTCGAGACACCACTGCCGAAGCCGCCAGTTGGTCTCTTGGATGTAGTTCTCATGCCGTCTTGCGCATCCGTTCACTGGTAGGATGGAAGAGAATATCACCTGTGCACCGAACTCCCTCAACACGCCGCCCAGAGCACTGCAGTCCGCCATCAGGTGATCGGGGGTTCTCCTGGCAGCATCATATTTCTAGCATGGTAAACAGCTGATCTACCGCTTTAGCTAATCCCCAAGGTTGCTCTAGGGTGGGACCTGGTGATAAAGTCCAGAAATCTGATGGGGTGGTGAGTTCCTTGCCTAACTGGGAATAGTAAGAAAATAGCTCCAGCAAGCAAGCCCACTGCCTGCTTGGCCAGCTAGCTAAACTTCCTCAAGCAGGGTGCTAAAAGTGAAAAGACCATGGATTCGATGGCCACCCTGGGCTTTTACTACTTCAGTTGCCACAGCAGCCAGGCAGGCCCGCAAGGCCCCGCCCTGCCCTGCCCCCCACAGCCCTGCACTGCCCTTGTGAAGCACGCTTGCAAGGAGAGAGTGTGAATCCCTCCTGCTGCCACTCGCCTTCAAGGCCTGAAGCCGACTTCTTCAGCGGCTTGTCCCTCTTTCAAGGATTTCCATCCCCGCCTTCCGGGTTGAGGGTATGCTGTGCAAGGGGGTCGGCCAAAGGTGAGGCACCTCCGGGGAGGCACTTGGCGCCTGGCAGGTGGTGGGGTGCGCTGAGCTGGGTGGCTCAGCCCAGGACCTCCCCCTACTGTTCCGCCACACCCACAACCCAGGCTAGCCTTGCCTCGGCAGCACTAGCCCCGCAAAAGGGGCAGAGACTACTCTGCCTCTGGCAGTGGAAACGAGCCATCCAGGCCCCAGTAGTACCTCCAGAGGCCACGCAGGGCCTGGAAAGCAGCCGTGCTGGGGCTCTGGCCAGGCCACCGCCTCAGCAAAAAGGAGCCAGTAGCCTGGCACACCCTGGAGAACACAGGCATCGATCCTGCTACTTCTCACATGCTAAGCGAGCGCTCTACCACTTGAGCTAGTCCCCCCCTGCTGCTGCTGGGGTGATTGCAGCTGCTGCTATGGCTGGGTGGCTGGCCTGCTGCTGCAGTCCAGGAGTCTCATGGGGTGGTGAGTAGCTTGCCTGACTTGGGCTGGTCGGAACCAGCTACAGCGAGGGAGTTGGCTTGCGCCCTTGGCCGGCTTGCTCAGCTGGTTAGAGCGTGGTGCTAGTAATGCCAAGGCCGTGGGTTCGATCCCCACGCTGGCCACCCTGAACTCTTACTACTCCAGTTGCCACCACAGCCAGGCAGGCCTGCCCCACACTGCCCCGCACCACATCTGTGAAGCACGGGTGCAAGGAGAGTGTGAATCCCTCTTACCTTCAAGGCCTGCAGCCGACTTCTTCAGCTGCTTGCCCCTCTCTGAAGGATTTCCATCCCTGCCTCATCCATGTCTCTTGTACCAGTTTTTTCTTCTTCCTCAATGTCTTCTTACCTGCCTATCACCTCGGGTGCTCTGCCACCAGCTCCGCCTAGGTGAGCTGGCCCAGTTGAGAGGGGGGCGATCCTGCTACCTCTCACATGCTAAGCGAACGCTCTACCACTTGAGCTAGTCCCCCCTGCTGCTGTGGCTGCTGTGGCTACTGCAGCTGATGCTGTGGCTGGGTGGGTGGGTGGTCTGCTGCTGCAGTCCAGGAGTCTCATGGGGTGGTGAGTAGCTTGCCTGACTTGGGCTGGATGGAACCAGCTGGAGCGAGGGACCTGGCTTGTGCTCTTGGCCGGCTAGCTCAGCTGGTTAGAGCGTGGTGCTAATAATGCCAAGGCTGTGGGTTTTATCCCCATGCTGGCCACCCTGGGCTTCTACTACTTCAGTTGCCACCACAGCCAGGCAGGCCTGCCCGGCCCCGCCACTGTGAAGCAGGCGTGCAAGGAGAGAGTGTGAATCCCTCCTGCAGCCGACTTCTTCAGTGGCTTGACCCTCTCTGAAGGATTTCCATCCCCGCCTCACCCCTGTCTCTTGTACCAGTTTTTTCTTCTTCCTCAATGTCTTCTTACCTGCCTATCACCTCGGGTGCTCTGCCACCAGCTCCGCCTAGGTGAGCTGGCCCAGTTGAGAGGGGGGCGGGGCCCCACCTCTCTTCATTGTTTTAAGCACGGAGCTCATGGCAGAGGGGCAGGCGCTCGAGACCTGTCACTCTCTGGGGTGATGGGTGACGCTTTAGAGATTGGTTGCTTAGCCTTCAACAAGACCTGCCCTGATTGGACCTGGAAGGTATGGTGAGAAAAATTGATTTGAGAGCCCCTTCCTCCTGGAAGGGAGGGTGCCATTTTGGGGAACATGTGAGTAAGTGAGCAGGCAGAGAGATGGGGATCTCTCTGGAAACTCACTGACACACCACGCACTGCCTGCCTCCAGAGGAAAGCTTCAGCCGCTGCTGGATGATATTTGTGAGTACAACTGACCTGAAATCTACCGAGGTATACAGCTCACTGTGATACAGATGCATGCTCAGCGGCTACTTAGGCACACGGTTTGGTCTTAGGTTGTTCTTTGATTCTCCTGGAACCTGGAGCATTCCCCAGGCCTTCCGTCTTGAAGCAATAAAGCTGTCCAGTGTGATTAGGGTGGTGGCCGGGCTGGGAGAGGGACTGGGCTATGCCAGGGTGCCCCCTTGGTCCGGCTGACTAAGGCAGGCTACTTTTTGTGCTTCGGGCTAAAGGAAGTGCCCCCAGGATTCGCAGCAGGGTAAGCACCCTCCAGGTGTACGAGGCCTGTGTGCCCCAGGGGGCACAAGGCCAAAGACAAACCAGGGGCCAGGGGCCATCTTTGATTCTCCTGGAACCTGGAGCATAACCCAGGCCTTCCTTCTTGAAGCAATAAAGCTTTCCAGCGTGATTAGGGTGGTGGCCGGGCTGGGAGAGGGACTGGGCTATGCCGGGGTGCCCCCTTGGTCCAGCTGACTAAGGCAGGCTACTTTTTGTGCTTCGGGCTAAAGGAAGCGCCCCCAGGATTCGCAGCAGGGTAAGCACCCTCCAGGTGTATGAGGCCTGTGTGCCCCAGGGGGCACAAGGCCAAAGACAAACCAGATGGCCAGGGGCGGTGGCGGCAGTACCCCCAGGCTTGCGGGTGTGCTGTGCAAGGGGGTCGGCCAGAGGTGAGGCACCCTCAGGGAAGCACTTGTCACTTGGCATGTAGTGGTGCATGGTGCTTTTGGTTGTTAGGAGCCCCTACTGTCCCTCTACTCCTACCGCAGTGTAAATATTTTTTTGGCAGCACTTGCCCTGAGAAGCAGAGCAGCTGTTTCCCTTCCTCTGGCAGTTGAAACAAGCCATCTATCCCTTGAGAGTAACTCTTTAGGCCAGGTAGGGTTCTCATAATGAGCAGTCTTCTACTGCAGCTAGGCCACCACCTTGGCATAATCTGTGAGTGGGTGAGCACACCCTAGATAATGTAGGCATTGATCCTGCTACATCTCACATATTACGTGAACACTCTACTACTTATTCTATCTCCTGAACAAGTATTCCCTACTCTGGCACTGCAGTCCAGGGCTGCTACAGGACCAGTGAGTAGTCTCTCCATCTGGGCTTGTCTAGTCCCAGCTGAAGCCAGATCTTTCTCAGGCAGCAGTTCTGTGGCTGGCTGCCTAGCTCAGCTGGTTAGAGTTTAGTGCTAGTAATGGCAGGGCAAGTGGTCCCAGGCCCTTGATAGTGTGAACCCATCTCACTCTTACATTCAAAGTCACTTCTCTACCTCTTCAGCTAATTCCCACTGCCTTGCTCCCCCTCCTATCAGGATAAGCCTTACCTTTCCAGCTTTTTCCCTCTGCCTCAAGAAGGGAGGCACCAATCACAATGCCTCCAGGAAGCTACGGAAGCCATCTAGGGCTTGAAACTAGTCCCAGTGACTTTGGTGGAGTTCAGAACAGAACAGAAAGAGAAACTACCGGGGTCAAGTGAAGGAGAGAAGTGAGAAAGCCTGGGTGTTAGTGGGGGGCTGGAAATGAATGTCTACTCCTGCACATTTCTTTTTCCATGCTAGCTCCTGTATGATAATCCAGCTTTGGCCCCAAGTTGATCCCAGTTTTCAACAGCAACCCTCAAAGTTTGGAAATATTCATATTCCAATCTGCACACAATGCCTAGCTCCTTTGCTTTCCAGCTCCATGCCTCACAGCAGCCTTCAAAAGCAGCATGGCACCATGTGCATCCCACTGTTGAGCAGACCATGCAGTGAGGAGGGACATGGCGTCGGGGCTCGGGGCAAAGCTCAGCCAAAGGGGCTAGGGAGTGGAACAGTTCCCCAGAGCTGGCAGAGCCTGTGCAGTGCCCAGCTCTGCCCCGGCCCCGGTCCCGGCCCCGGCCCCGGTCCCGGCCCCGGCCCCAGCCCTCGATCCGACCCCTGCCCCCAACCCCGCCTCCCACTTCACCTCAGGGAGGAGCCACTGCCTGCCCCACATGCTCTCCTTCCTTGTGGGGATGCCAGCACAGTGAGAAATGGAGCAGAGAGGAGTGGCCCCTGCACAACTGAGGTAACTTATCACCGGTAAGTGTCCCGCACCAGCCCCAGTGCCTCCACTGCACTCCGGAGGCAGCATCCAAAGTTTGCAGGAAGCCTCAGCCCAGCTCCTCTGTGAGCAGGTGCATGGCATTAAAAAGTTACTGTGCAGCAAGATTTTTTTATTGTGCACAGCCATGCACATGTGCAGCTTAGAAGGATCCTTGATAGCCATCCTGGGGCTTGGGCCTTTAAGTGGAGCCATCTAGTGGTGAATGGATAACCTGGGTCTCTGATTATTAGGCTACTGCACAGCTAGCGCCTCATGTAGCCCTAAATTCCTAGAAAGCCCTAAATTCTGTCTTTTAACTTCATATAATTGTTCCATCCACCCAGTAGTATATACACATTGTGGTGCTAATGATAAAAGTAATCAGTATGTGGTCATAATACTCAGCCATACTTTCTGAATATTAAGGGAAGGGAAAGAAGCAAGATATCATTTAAATGAAACACAGACTGAATAGAATTCTAAATAATCCCCACTACACTTCCCAGGAAAGCCTGGATATTAAGATATTTTGCTCAGGCAAAATATAATAATTTGTTTTCTATTAAGACGAAATAGACACTATTTCTCTTACTGACATGAAATGTGGGTTCTGATTCTGACTGAAATTATCCCCTCCTTTTTATTGGATGCCTTGAACTTCTCTATCAATGGCTTCCTTACTCTCAGAGCTGAAATTTTGAAATCAGCACTGGGATAAGAATTAGGAGGGTAGGATTCTATATCCTAGCTATGCCAGTGAGCTGCTATGTAATGTCCCAGTTACCCTGTCTGTAAGAAGGAGTTAGTCATATTTTCCTCCTCTTTGATTGCTTGGGTATCATAGTGAGAGGGTGCAGTGAACCAAACCTCCACAAATTAGAATATCAGACTTGATACATTATCTATGCAGATTATTTTGATGTGTATTAAACCATGGTGGGCTATATTAAAATGTGAGAGGGACTCATGTGATTTAATGAAGCTCAAATGACACTTATGTTCCAACCCTCAGTTTGTCTTCTTTTTTTCTAGTTACCACTCTCCACATGCTCCTTTTAAAAATCTAATGTAGTAGAATGTCTCCATTCCCAAGGAATACATCTTAATACAGTATGAATGTGTGGATGTTCCAGTGACCTTAATAGCTGTACAAGCAGGAGCTGTAACTTTTGGAAAGCCCACCCAAGCCATACAGGTAAAGGGGTAGGAACCAGATAAGAAGCAGCTTACTGATATTCTAGTCTGGACAGCAGCCACCCAGAAATACAAGACAATTGTTCCAGCCAACAGTACTAGTAGTGATTACAGAGCCTTGTTCACATCCTATGTCACTTCTTATGGCATAGGAAAGATGTCATTAACAGTGTCTGATATGACCAGATTCTGCATTGCCAACACACATGAATCTCTTGTTGGCTTCAGTGGAAGCTCTGGTTGCTTAATAAATGGTGAATTGAGCCCCAGGGAGTCCATTTCACATGCAAAGAACAACCCTAAAGATCCAGGATGACAGCAATGCATTATGTTGTTCATATGCTTTTAATTTTCATCCTTGTTTCATCTTTGGCTGATAGTTGTGTCTGTAGCAAATGTGATACAAGAAATAATAATCTTTCTTCCTTGTCCAGTGTCCTTATAGGATCTAGCCAAAGAATAAGACCACAAGAATGCACATTTATTTTTTTACTAGAAGCCTTATTAATTAATTCATGTTTAACTTCCAAAGTTTGTATCTGGGGGCCAAGATTAGCATATGGGAATGAGAAGATGTAATTATAGCTACACTCTGGGGATCAGGTTGTCCTTGTCCCTATTTTACGTCAACTATGAAGAGGGTCTACAGAATGCTGTATTTATTTTCCATTGAAATTCCTGCCAATATGCAACATTAGTAAGGATTCTGATAATAAATAATCACAGGTTTAGGATCAGAAGTTTCTATTTTTAAAGGCAGGGCTGGAGCTTACATATAAGAGTCTTTTGTATAACTATGTATTTCTTTTCAATATGAAGCTAAATTTTGACCTTAAATACCTGATCAAGTAGTAGAATGTTGAGGTTTTCTTTTTCTATATAATTTACTTCTGTTTTTCTGAAACATCTCTCTATGACAACAGTTATGCATAAAATTCCACCTACCAATATTTTATAGCAAAATAAATACCTGACAATAAATACCACAGCAACATATATATATTCCTCTCCTAAAATCCCATATCCGCAGAAGTCCCTGGTAGTTTCTGTTTGGCTTCCAGCAATAAAAGGTACATTTTTTAAATGCTTTGTATTCCTTTGATTTTTTCTGCTCAGATAAAAGTTATTATAATGATATCTCACACTTCCTGGTAAATATAAAGTTAGCACACATTTTCAAAGTCTAACTTTATAGCTGGTTGGACCTTTTTATGGCATGATAGGTACTTTGAACTTGTAGCTGGTCTCAGTTAATTGTGCAATTAACAAGTTGATCATGTAATAACTGTAACGTGTAGAGGGATGGCTAGGATTAAAGGATAAAAGGCTTTGTCCTGGGAGAAATTCAGGGCATTTGGACACATGCTCACACCATAGCACTGGGTGCTTTTAAAAATGCTCAGTGCTGTGGCGCATACATTTGTAGAAATGGCAAAATGCACAACAGCACTGAAAAAATGGTGGCAGCATGCTTTTGAACTAAAACACATCAAAGGTGTTAGTCCAAAAGTGCACTGCCACCATTTTCTCAGTGCTGATGCACATTTCACCATTTATACAAATGCATCTGATGCAGTGCTGGGCACATCAGCTCGCATGTGGAGCAGATTTGATTAATAAAGCCTGCTCCAACGTGCTGGATTTCTGGCCTGTTGGAGTACACAAACATATGTGTATA
The DNA here is from genome assembly GCF_000455745.1 of Alligator sinensis. Lineage (NCBI taxonomy): Eukaryota > Metazoa > Chordata > Crocodylia > Alligatoridae > Alligator > Alligator sinensis. The sequence continues at coordinate 377,683 of NW_005842484.1, forward strand.
AATGCTTTCAATGTCTGCTTTTACCAAAAGAGAAACTGCGGGTGCATCTACATATGCACATTTAATGCACAATAGCCCAACTTAAGGTGCACTAATGGCATGCATCTACACATGAGCACCTTTAATGCACCTTAAAAATGGCAAATTTAGGCAAGATTAGTTAAAGTACACTGACTCATTTGCAAGCACATTAAAGCCCATTAACACAGTGACTTTAGTGCTGGGTCTTCCCAGCCACTAGGGAGCCAGCCAGAGCCCAGCCCCAGGGCTGCTGTCTGGATGTCTCTCCTCCCCCAGGGCTAGGCAGCACTTAGCTGCAGGCTATAAAAGCCTGCAGCCATTTTATGCCTTGGGGCACACTGCTCAGAAGCTTGAACAAGAGTGCTGGACTGTGCAGGAGTCCAAAAGGCCCTGTATGCCTCCCTGGATGGGACCCAGGCAGCCTCTGCCTGTCCTGTCCCCTAGCTAGAGCTGTTCCTTGGCCACAGGTAAGTGTTGCAAAGGGCTGCAACCTGCTGCATCCCTTAAGCAGCCCTGAGATACCCCCCAGGGCTTCTGGCCCTGCTCTCTATGGCAGCAGAGCCAGCACCTTCTCCCTGATGCTCCTCACCCCCAGCTCTGTCTCTTTGTAGACACTGTGGTGACGTGGCACTGCAGCACAGCTTACAGTCCCTGGCCATGCCCCTGTCCAGGGTGCTGCTGGCAGCTGTCCAGTAGGGCTGTGTGAATCAGCAGCGATCCAATCCAGCTTTGGATCCAGCTGCTTCAGATGGTAGCAATCCAATCCGGAGCTCCAGACCAGGTTTCCGCCTCAATCCAGCTGAAGCGGCTCCCAAGCCGGCCATTGGGAATCAATGAAAGATTTATAACCTTGTTGTTTTATGTATGATTTGGATGAAACTTGCAGCAGTGGTAGCCTCTGCTACAAGCATGAAGCTTGCTAAGTTTCAAGAAGATCAGTGCAGGGGTTTGGAGGGAACTGCATCCCAAGCTGCTGACAGGCAACACTTGTGACACAAATGACCCTGTGTGTGTTAAGGTGCAGCAGGCTGAAAACTGCAGGGGTGGTAGCTCTTGCTGAGGCCACAAAGCCTGCCAAATTTCAAGAAGATCAGTGCAGGGATTGGGGGGAACTGTGCCCCAATTCCTGAAAGCAAAATGCCTGTCACGTCTATATGTTACAACATGGGGGGTGGGGTGGGGCAGTGTCAAAACTGCAGGAGTGGTAGCTCTTACTGAAGACACAAAGCCTGCCAGCTGTGTGTGTCCTAGAGCAGGCCTGAGTGAGTGCTGGGCCCTGCCAGCCCACGAAGCCTGCCAACTGTGTGTGTCTCACTGGGGGAGTCTGTCGTTTGGGGCCCTGCACCCCAAGCTGCTGACAGGAAAAAATCATGATGTGGGTGGGTGACACTGTGTATGTGTGTTAAGGTGCACCCTTCCTGGTGCTGAGGCCTCTGCACAACATGGCAATGTGCCCCATTGAGGCCTCCTTCTTCCCTACAGCCTCACGCCTGGTCCTCCACTTTACATGACAACAGGTACAATAACTTAGCTGGCTCAACACCAGTAGCAGCAGCATCAAAGGTACCCACACAGAACTGTCACAGAGTCTATTGTTTTATAAAGTAATTGACAGCAAGAAGTAAAGATGTTGTGTTGGACATATGATGTTATTCATGGTGTGTGATGGCTTATCTTGTGTTTTTATGTCTATATGTGTGTTATGAAAAAAAAGGAGTACTTAAAAATGTATCTGTGGAAGCTTTAGGGTTGAAAACCCCTTTGTCAGGCTGAGGACCTACAGTTGGCCCTGGGTGAAAGGAACAGTAAAGAAGCCAGAGGCTGGCCTGGCCTGCAATGCAGGCAAGAAAGCCAGTCAGTGAAAATGGAAATGGAGGCAGCAGGGGGGAAGGGACAGGCTGGGGTGGGGGCAGGGAAGGGGGATATAGCAGCGCAGCTAAAAAGTGCAGAGGTACCTGGGGAATCAGATGTCTGATAGGTTGTAGTATGTCAGAAATGAAGTGCAGTTTGTAGTCCCAACTCTGAAAAGTGGCTTGTACATTGAAACAAGCACCTAACCTCATCACCAGAACTGAAGCCAACTTCCTACAACTCCAAACACAAAACCTGCCAACTATCTCCTGCCAGTACCCCCACAAACTGCAAACCAGAATCTATCAAAGACAACAAAAGCCAACTACCTGTGGGGGCACATCCCTCACCAAAAAAACACTCTGCCTCCAGTCTCTCAGGCCTGATCCTAAGAGGGAACAAATTACAATGCAAACCACTGTCAGGCCTGTCAAAGACATGACAGGTCTGGGCATTCCCCAGCCAGGACTTTGTGCATGCATGCATTAGCTGGAGGTTATGGCACCTCCTACCCACCTTTCACCAGGGGATCATTGGTCCTGGCATTTACAGGGCTGCCGCACCACCAGCAGTCCCACCAGACCTCCCTACCCTGGCAGGGTGCAGTTTTAGTGGTCATGCCCAGGACCTGGGGCCTCCTCCTTTCCCATGGCCCCAATCCCATATGTCCAAGTTCATCCTGGCAAGGGAATTAGCTCAGCAGGGACATGATCTTTCCATGCTGGCTGGTGATGCAGTTAGTGCTCCCTCCAGCTGAGAGTGGGGCATTACTCAGCTTTTAAAAAACTCAAAAAAGGAAATTGGTGCAGATGGACTGAGGAGGGTGGCACTCAGTCCATCTTCAGGTGGAGCTTGGGGAATCCCAACAGCGAGAGGTTCACCTTTAGGGACACCAACTTCTCCACCAAACCAGGATCCAAGCAGGTGCGGTGGGGTGTCACAACATCCCCAGCAATGCTGAATACCCTCTCACTTGGAACACTGGTTGGTGGACAGAACAGGTGTTGCTGGGCAACCGTGGCCAGATGCTGCCACATCCAGCTGCGGTTTGTCCAGTAGGCCAAGGGGTCACAGTCCAGTGGCCCACATCCTCAGTGAGATAGGTAGCCACTGAAGCCTCAGTGCTACCTGCCTAAGGCTGGGGTCTGGTGCATTTGGACCCCAAAATTGAAGCCATGCCCATGGCCCACATTGGCATTGGCTAGTGTGGAGGAGACTGGCTGGTGCTGGTGCTGGGAGTGCTGGCATGGGAAAGTGGATCCTCCTCTTCCACATCCCCTCACCTCTGCACTTTGGCCTCCCTGACTTTGTTGACCAGCACCTGCGTCCAGTGATCGAGGGTTTTGGGGCTGCCAGTACACGTGCTCCCCTTCACCCTCGGGTTGTACATGCCCGCCATCATGTAGACTGTACTGGACTGCAAGGGATCCAGCCGTCTCCTGGTGCCCTCCTTCCGCTGC
>NW_005842484.1:381445-387047 GCF_000455745.1 Alligator sinensis
AATCCCTGGCAGCCCTGTCCCCTTCCAAGACACCCCTCACTATTAGGTGCAGCCTGTGTGCCACACAGTAGATGCCAACAAAGTTGGCATGGACAGCCTTCACTATATTGGTCCCATTGTCGGTGACCGTGAACCCACAGGTGAGCTCAGCCTGCCCAATGAGCCACCCCTGCACCATGCGTTTCATGGCCCCCATCATCTCCCTTGTCATGTGGGACTCATCCAGCACCTTGGCTTGCAGTAGAGCCCACCGACAGCCTCACTGATCGCACCAGTGCCCTGTGAGGGAGAGGTAGGTGTGATCGCCACCCCAGCTACTGCACATGTCAGAGGTGAAGGGCAAGGCTACCTGTGGCCCTGCCTTGCACAGCTGCTCTCTCAAGTACTCCCTGCATGCCTCATACAGGGAGGGCACCATCATCCTAGTAAAGGTGGTGTGTGCAGGCACTTTGTAAAATGGGGCCACAAGTGTTACAAACCACCTGAACCCTGGCCGCTCAATTAGGGAGAAGGGCTGGCTATCCAGAGCAAGCATCTCCCCAATGCTCTGGGTGATCTTGCTTGCCTTAGGAACATGCCCCCATTTCTGTCCACCTTTCCTCCACTGGTCCAGGGTAGTCTGCCTCTGCTTTGGGGGGAAAGGGGCTTTGGAGTGAGTGGGGGACTTTCCTTTCAGTACACTTGTACCAGTGCCAGGCTAAGCAGGAAGAAGGGCAAGGGGGTACTGCCTCCTTAGATGCAGCAGCATCGCTGTGGTGGAAAATTGTCTCACATCCTTGCTATAACTCATGTGCCTTTGGCAGTGCTGGCAGATGGCAAACCTGGGGTCATCTGCCAGCTCAAAATGCTCCCACACTAAACTACTCCCCTGCTTCTGGGTTGAGCCTGAGGATCCTGCCTTATCCCTCTACTCAGGAGGCTGAGGCTCAACAGCAGGAGGAGATGCCTCAGCTGAACCACTTGTCTGAGCCTCCACAACCTCAGCCTCCTCTGAGGTGCTGCTTTCTGGAGGAGACCTGGGTCTAGGGAAAATTTGAGGGGTGGGGAGCACAAACTCTGATTCCCCCTCAGTCCCCAGAATTGCGTGAGCCAGCATGCTCAGCATCCCTGGTTCAGCTCCAGCTCCTCCTCCGGCAGTGGGAGGCTCACGCTGAGAGATGACATTGGGGTGGAGGAGGCAGTGATTCCACTGCTGGTGCCTACTTTTGGACTGAGGGGAGGTGGTGCAGGTGCAAGGATGTCAGGTGCAGACACTGTTCCCACCTCCTTGCTTCCACTGGCAGCACTGATGTCATGACTGCTTGGGAAGAGAATGCATCTGTGTTTGTGGGGGGGGCTGCAGCTCTAGCTCTCCCCCTACCCCCTCTTCCTCCCCTGCCAGAAGACCTGGTACCTGCCTTTCCAGCACACTTCATATTAATCTTTCCTGTGCTGCAAAAGGTCTGTGTGTGTGTGTCAATCCTTTTGTGCTGTGTGTTTTATTCCCTCTGTTGAGTGCATGCACTGGACTCTTCTTTGACTGTTTGCTTCAATGTTAAGAGCTATGTAAAAAGTGTGTGCTCTCTGTCTGTCTTCTTCTCGTATGAATATCTGATTTTTCTTCTTTATATTGTGTGTGTGTGTGTGTATGCATGTGTGTGTATGTGCGTGTGTGTAATCTGTGTGCCCCCCTGCACAGTGATGGATCACGTTGGCAGGGAAAACACAGCTTTCTTTATTCAAAGGTTGAAAAAAAAAAAAGCAAATATAAATTGAAAGAAATTAATTGAATAGGACTAAGAGATGCTAAGCTAAGATAAGATAAGCTAAATCCTACCCAATCCTTTCTAACAACAAAAAGGAGCAGGCAAGTTTAACTACTGAGTAAAGTAACCAAGCTGAGATGCCTGAGTCTGCTAGGGTACCTTTCCTACACAGTTCCTGAGAGGGAACAAGCTAGCAAAAGGCATAGCATGCCTCCAAACAGAGGCTTTTATACTGTTTCTAGGTCCCTTCCCCCCAGATGCTGTCATTGGAAAGGCAGCCAGCAAGAAATCCTTCTCACTGGCCACCTACACATGTCAGTCTTCCCCCCCCCCGACCCCGCACTTTCCCTCCCTCCCTCCCCCGTTCCCTCTCCCTCTTCTAATTTTCACTTTCAGCATCCAAAGCATCCAAAGCTTTTTCCAAACCACTTCGGACAACTTGAACGAGCCCGCACTTCACTCCAGGCATGCTGCTTCAGACGTCAAAGCATCCGAACTGGCCCTGGATCCGAACCGTGATCCAAAGCCTTGCACAGCCCTAGTGAGTACCCCACTGGGGGGCACCTCTGCCACATCACGGAACCCCTCCTTCAATTCTTTTGATACCATCAAAACATGGCAGGTGAGTTGGGGAAGGTTCCTGCTTCAGGTATTCACAAGAAGTTTATCAGCCAAGCAGCAGCGTGACAGTGGCCCTCAGTGATTTGCCCAAAATTATGCACTTAGTCAATGGAAGAGCCAAAAACTCAGGACTCATCATTTTCTGCCCTAATAGGCCACCATTCACTTATGAATTTCAATATGCCTGCCTGCCTGCTTGCCTTGTTGAAGTTTTTGTTGTTTTCAAGTCACTCCATTCATCTATCATCAAGTCTGCTGAATGATTTACATTTTTAGAAGTTTGTTTCATCCTGCCCCAGTCCTACCTTTAAAGGTCTTATTTAATGGATTAAAGATTGCACTGAGAAATGCAAGCTCACACACTGCCTCATACATATGATAAGATAAAGCAAAGGAAGTCCTAAATGCTAGCTCCTTACGAAACCCAGTGGCAGTCCCGCCTCAGTCATGTTGAATGAAAGTGTCAGCTGCCCCATTTCAACAAGAATTCCCCCAAAATATCCTCCTAAATAACAAAACCCATGTAAGCATATGTATTTAACAACAATATTGCCAGGGCTATTAACCCTGATTAAGGAAGAAATGGGAATTTTGCCATGTACAAAAAGCTTGAACTGTATCCTGTATCTCATCTATGCCTGTTCTTCAGAAGTGGAATCATTACTGCTTAGTCTAATTGAGTATGATGCAGACACATTCTATCCACCTGCACTGAGACCCCTTAATAATTCTGTATGTGTCTGTGCAGCTTCAAAATAGACTTCATAGGACTGCTGTAAACGACAAAAAGACTATAAAGCAGAAGCTCTGCACTTCCTTAATAGTTATAATCACGCTACACAACATACGTCAAAATTCAAAAAAGAAAACACAAACCCCTGATGCTTTGCTCAATACATACAGTTCCTGAGCTTTGATGTTTCTGATCCTTTATTTGTATTAAATTATATGGATCTTTTTTAAAAAGGTGGGGGAGGGAGAGGGGAGGAATTTGCCCTTTGTCTCTCATTACTGACCTGTCAAACATTATTTGAGCTAAGAAAGCAGCCAATCCTTTCTGGAAAATGTGTGGGATAGGTGGAATTCATTTAAAATATATCCTGCCTGTATATGAAGTTGTGGGCTTTAGCCAATAGCCCGCATAGTGGCAGTGCAGAATTACACTACTCAAGGGCAGACATTATCTCTGAAGTTCTCTGGCTTACAGAGGAACTGAATCCACATCACCCCTTAATGAGCTGCAGTATACCCATCTGGATCTCAAGCAGCTTCCATTATGACCCTGCCTTTTGTGGCTGCTTTTGAGATGTCTTGCTCACTAGATTGACTGCAACTGTTTCTAACCACTGATCTTGGGATGGAAGAGAGATTTCAGGTGCCCTTCCTCCCTTTGCATACCAATATGGAAGCCAGGCACTAGGTACTTCAGCTCATTTCCAAGAAAGTAAGGGGGTTGTTGTTTTCATACTTTTTTTTCCTTCCCAGAAGCTATACAACCTTCTGTGATGTCACTAATGGCTGGTGTGGAGAATATTAAGGATATGTAAAAATGTTACATTTCAACTGGTGGAATCACAGGTCCACTGGTTGAAATGCTCTGTGAACAAGCATTCATGGTTCTTCAAACATTTAAAAAATGGTTGACACAGTGGAAATCTCCACCATGTCAGACCAGGCTGAAGCGTTAGTTGATTGGGGTGCAAGCATTTGGGTGAAAGCTTGCACACAACTTTTAATACCACAGAACAATAAGCAGGAGAAACTTGGAAGATACAAACACCCTTGTTCCATGTAGCTGGGTTTTTGGTTGTAGTCATGTTGGTCTAAGGGCATAGGAAGGCAAGGTTCTTTGAGTAGATGTGATATCTTTTACTAGACCAACTGAGTAGTCCAGGAAAAGTTATTTGCAAGCTTTCAGACCCAGTCACCCTTCTTCAGGCATAGGGAGTTTCTGCTGTTCCATGTAAACTTTCCAAGTAATAAAAATGCAGAAATAGAGAAAGTTTGATATCTGAGGACAACTGTCTACAATGGAGGGTGTATGAAATGTTCTCTAATACACCTTCAAAGTTGATAGGGGCCTGAGTTATAAAGTCCAGATCAGGAGAGAAGTCCTGGTCTTGCTGAAGCCAAAGACCTCAAAAAAATCTGAGGTAATGTATTGCAGCCTATTATAAAATGGGTGTAGTAGAGTGATCAAAATGGAATTAACTGGGCTATGGAAGATATTATGGGAGACATGATTCACCTCTCCTTTACACCCTTCGAGTTTTTCCTCCCACTTGGTTAAACAGTTAAATAAAGTAGCAAGTTTCAGCCCTCAGCCTCATGATTAGAGAGTTTGTTCACATTGAGCTGAATGGTCCCTTTATAGGAATGGGCCACAAAGTTCAAATCCCAATTCAAATGTCCTCATTGCTCAGGGTTTGACAGGTTAGAGTTTGATGCCCTGGTTTGAGATCATCTGTACTTTAAACATTCCCAAATCTCTGCTTGTAACTTCAGCAAGATGTGAATGCTAGCAGATTGTGATAAATTACTGTTCTGAAATCACAGGGGGGAGAATTAAGAGTTAAAATGGAAAAATGTTAGTGGAAGTGACTTGAACTTACATGTCTGCAATTGATCACATTTAATAAATGTTGCTCGCATATTTCCTGATTTGGAGCCAATGGTTACTATAAGCATGCAGAAATGTAAGCTCCTCCACCCTACATGTGCTGTTCCTGAGCTATAAACAGAGCTAGAAAATGACAAAGAGCGGAAATGGATAATGTCAATACCTGGTATTACGTTAGAAACTAAGGGTATATCTACATTACAGGCAACAATGTCTGTAGTGATACCCAAAATAATGTTAAGCAAGCTCAAGTCTCAATAGCAGCCTGGATGTAATGGCAAATAGCTCTGACAGCCACCTACTAATTTACGCACCCTACTTCCTGGGGTGATGCAGAACTCCATGCTAGCTCATTTAAAGCTATATTGCACTGCAGCTCTCAGGGCAGATATACAGTTATTTGTTTTTCATAAAGAAATCATACATGTGAGCCTCTATACTCCTAAGTGCAATTATATCTATGAGTAAACTAAGAGGTGAAAATAATAGAGACCCAGAACTATAAAACAAAAATTAAATTGTGACATCTTTAGTACTTCTCCCTCTCCCTTTCTATATGAGCCTGATTTAGGGTAGAAAAGCTGAGCAAAAAAGAGACACGCAAAGCTGTAGGGAA
>NW_005842484.1:387057-443464 GCF_000455745.1 Alligator sinensis
GCAACTTAAAATATTATACACCAGGTGGGACTGCAAGCATTGTAGGGACATCAGCCACCAGTAATACTGGGAAAAATAGCTGTATGCCAAGTGGGGCAGTTGTTGAGAGATGAAGGTATCCAGCCGCTGCCAGAAATGACTCAATATGTTACTGCTTTGAGTCTGTACATGGTTAAAGAAATAAAGCTTTGCTATTAATATGCTATTATACTATTAATAGTCAATTAAATACTTACTGAATCAAGGCCAATGTACTTTGCCAGACTACACTCCAAAGATAGACTGGAAGTGCTGAGAAATGTTGATGCTCAGTCCCCTGAAGGTTAAAATCTTTGGGCCTAATTTTTCAGAAGTGCTGAACTACAGTTCCTATTGACCTAAGTTAGAGTCCTGAGTGCTCAGCACCTCTGAAATTCAGGCCCAAAGACCCTGATCCAGCAAACTGCTTACATACTACAATTTAAGCTTAAACCATTGACCACTGTTGGCCTATTCATAAGTTTAAAGAGAAGCCCGAAATTAAATGTTTTGCTTTAACAGTCCAAGAACAGTTACATCTTGGTAGGTAGATCAACAATGCTTTTATTTCAGATTCTCAGCATAGGATAACTGAACCTACTTAATTCATCACGGTGGCATGAACAAAAGTAGGTTTCACCATAAAGTTTTTAAATACAGTTGTTAGCTGACTAGCCCTATGGGGAATATCTCAGCAATAACACTTGCTATCCTAATATTATGAACAATTGGCCAGCCTGCTTTAGTAGCCATTTCACCAGGAACAACATCCCCAGTCTTTACATATATAACATTTTTTCTCATTGTTAAGGCGTTAAAAGCAAATCAGAGACGCAAAGGTTTCATAAACAATCTAATGAGGTAAGTCCTTGCTTTCAAAAGTTTATTAATCTCTGATTCAGTTAGTCTATAAGATGCAATTCTACCCTGCCTGCTGCCTGAGTTCAGACTACACAGTTAACTACCTATCTCTGCTCATTAAAAGAAAACTTATTTAATTGGGATTTTTTACTGTATCAAAAATGCCTTCATGTATTAGCAAGATGGCTACTTGCATCACTGCTCAGAAAAGCCAAAAGTAATATTTTTTTAAAAGGCCTAAGAAAAATATCACATGTTATTACCTTCAAAATACTAGCAAAATTCATGTAGTTTTCCTCAAATATGTTTGATAACAATCCATTTCCATTTTGCTAACCAGAATAAAGGTTGTGGAAATTTTCTGAGTTGTATAAAATAGGTCAGCTGTCATGAGAAGACTAACATTTAAGAGGGCATAAGAAGGACCTAGTTTAAATCACCATTTTGCATTTTGCATGAAAATCACAAAATTAAGAGCTTTTCATTAAAAATGTGATTTGCAATGAAATGCCATCATATGGCTGCTTGCACAGCCCCTCCCCTCCCCAGCTCCAGGGCCATCTGCCAAGGCAGCCCTCAAGCTCCCTGCACCCCAATTTTCCCACCCAGAGAAGCTAACAGCCCCTCCCCTCCCCATCCCCAAGCTCTCTCCTCCCCTTCTTACTTTTGCCAGAGAAGCAAACAGTCCCTCCCTTACTCATCCTCAAGCTTGCTCCCTTCCCCTGTCCCCTGCCCCTCCCTGCCTGTCAGAAACAACCAGGAGCAGATGGACACTACTGCTGTTCTTGCCTCTTCCAGTGAGGTGGGAGTGGGGCACAGGTTTTTCACCAGTGATCAAAGGCCTTGAGAGCAGGGTCTCTGCTGCTGCAATTAAACCTGGACCTAAACCTGCCCCCTCAGCCAATCAGGAGGCTTGGGGGGAAGGATGCCATGATCTGGGTGTGAAAATGGCAGCCCCTGCCATGATCAGGCCAATATTAGCAAGCTAGGCCTATGATTTAAACTAGGCCCTAGGCATAAGTGTCCTCAATGAAGTAAAGTCACCAGCCTATCTATTTATGTTAAGAAGCCACATAGTTATTGCCTAATAAATCTATTGATAGCTTTCTTCCAACAGGGGCAATTGTGGTTTAAAGAATGTTATTATTTACATGGCAAGCCACAGCACTGTGTACAGTGCCTCACACAGAACATTTTGGTCTCCTAAAGCACGTATATGACACAAAACATAATAAAGAGAGCCAACAACAATATAACTTGCTTAGCAACGGTATTGTTCTGTATCACTTCAAGGTCATGAGTCAGAATTTCCACTCTATAGTCTTGACCCTTAAAGTTAGCATTTGACAGCAGTGAGATCTGAAATAAAACATTCTTTCCCACTATACTTAGAAGATACCCGTGGCAATTGTGTCCAAGTACCAATTCTACCCTTTAAGACCCTCAGTGGATTTTGCCTGAACTACATCAAAAACCACTTCTTGCTCTGAAATCATGAGCAAATCCCCAAAGGGTGGGATCTAGGTACAGAGCCTGAGATCCCACCAGGAGATAGCTGGTGAACATGTTGAAAGTTGCCTTTCCAATCAAAGAAAGTGGAGAAACAGCAGATCCTTCAACTTATACACTATGCGCATATTCATGTGTGTGTGTGGTTTAAAACTCAAAGTACACATGCACATACACATTTGGAATCCCCACATTTTAGACAAATATTTGTAGGGAACAGTTTAGACTATGAGTAGCCAACCTGCAGCACAAGTGCCACAGGCACTTCTGGCAGCTTCTCTGTGTGACATGTGTCAGAATAGGGAGAAGACAGGCAGCACAGCAGCAGAGGTGGCAGGAAGCAGAAAGCAAAGCATGAAATCAAGCAGGGAGCACAGAGTAGACAGCAGAAATCTGAGCAGCAGATGACAGAGAAAATGGATCGGAGTGGCACTCAGTGAGGGCATTGGGGCTAATTTGTGGCATGTCTGCTAAAAAATTGTCCCCTAACTTGTTAAGACATGACTTCTACCAAGCACACTGTGCCCTGTGTGATTCTGACCAGACCCAGGGGCAGAAACTGAGGCTGGATGGCAGGGCTCCAAATGTTTGACACCCCTGGACTAGATGATCCCTTGAGGTCCCTTCCAGGTCGAGTTTTCTATATTCTATTATTCTAAGGGCACTACAGCAACATAGCATCTAAGGGCAAGAACTGTGATGCTGCAGCTACCTCGCCATAGTGATAAGTTACCTCATTATAGTGCATTGCTACGGCGATGTAGTGCCTAAAAATAACCACGCACAGCTCAGTACAGGCTGTTACTGCACCATGTATTAGTATTTCCAAAAGGAAGTACTAAATGACAGTGCAGTAACAACATCACCAAAGCAACATGTGGAGACACAATCTAAGAGTGGTAATACTGGAATCCTGGATCCTTGGCTGGAAACTTAAGTACTGCTTGTCACAGATCAAGCTGGACCACAGAGATGGACTTTTCTGCAGGAGACAAGGATAACATGCAAATCCCATATTTTTAACCAAACATAAACCAAAAATGCAAAGCCAAAAACCTCTAATATATGCCTTGGAAGGGAGAGAAAACTAGGAATTTATTTGTTTCTTGTAAAATTTGTGCTGCCTTCATATAGTATGATTATGATTGTGAGATACATGCCTACAAAGGAAGATGGATCACACTGAAAAATTGACCAGAGCCTTTGAACAAATAGAGTGTGAATCCCTTTCCCTCTTACAAAGAACTAACTATTGCTGGCCACTATTTATTAACTAGCTGCCTTCACTCAAACATACGCCTAGGGGAGTCCCTTCTACCTAGCAAGGATCCACCTATCAGGAATGCTGCTTGCTTCTGAGAGTCATGCAACAGGATGAGGGGTTGAGGTACACATATGACTGACTGTATGTCCATTTCTCCGATGCTGAGCCCCACATGAACAAGGGAGCTGAGACTTCGGGACTAAGTATGAACAGTCAAAAAGCCTGAGGTTGAATTGATTCACAGGTTAGTCTAAACTGCACAGATTAAACTGATAAGCAAGTGAACAAACATTCACTTTTGATTCCAGAAATGCAGCCACATGCCTGCAGTGGACCAGGACAGAAGCCAGGGGAGCGCTAAAACATGCCTTCCTGCTCGTCTGGAGTAGACAGCTTGGGTCAAGGCTAGCCCACCCAACCTGAGAGAGGGGGTTTGCAGGGAAGGTCCAAAGCATCCTGGGAGTTAACTGTGAGTTAACTTGAATCTGGAGGGGATCTGTGACAGAAGTTCAATATCCTGATTTAACCTAAATCAGTTAAGTCTGATACTTCATACATTCAGGTTTATCTTAAACCAGTTTTGGCCATTTTGAAAGCAGATTATGTGCACTGAATTTTTATTGTGTTACAGGTTTGAACTGGTTCCCAATCACTTATAACAATTTATGTGTAATTTCTGTCCCTAGCCTGGATACTCTGTCAAACTCTGCATTCCCAATAACTGCTTGCTTGAAATCCCAGTTGTTAAGAATATCTACTCTATCTTTCAGACAGTGCAGCTTAATGCCTCCCATCTTCCACTGCCTTACTTCCACATGTAAACTCCTTGGAATTATGAGGAATAATATCTTAACCATACTTTGTACATCACAGTCTAATTTTTGGAACTAGGTAACCATCCAATTATAAGAAGAAAGCCCTATGTAAAAGCAGCACAGAAAGAAACCCAAGAGAACAACTGGCATCCATACTTTCATTTTGTGGATATATTTCTGTCTTCTATGTAGCAATTTTCTCTAAGCACTAAGAGATAATAAAAAGACATACCTTGAAATTACTTTTACATACATTTAAAATTTTCTTTGGAATGTCCAGTTTTTCAAGTAGGGCGTTTCTGTAGATTTAATTCTCAAGAGCTAAACATTTGTAGAGCTGTTTTCAATTATAACATTAGGTCCAACAGTTTAAAGCCAAGGTTCTTAATTTACAACAGTACTTGTTAATTCACAACACTGAGCTTGTAACATTTAAGTAAACACTGCACTTCTGGATGACAGATAGCTAAACAACGAACTAAAACTTCAGAAACATCTCTACTCCTAGAGCTTTCAAAGAGCTTCCAGTTTTCAAAAGCAGTGTCCAGCTGGCCAGCAGTCACTTGCAGTCATGTCCCCTGTACCACAAATGGGAGGGTGGGGAACAAGCAGCTTAAAATTCTTCATTCATAAGATTATTTTAATAAATTCTAATTGAAAAAGAAAATGCTGCCTTTGTCCTTTTTGGTGAAGGAAAAGAAAGAGGGGAGGGAAAGTATCCTAAGGAGAACTAAGGAACCTATCCTAGAGAAAAACAGCTCAAACCTTAATTCTTTTTACGACATCTAACTACACTCAGGCCTTTTTAAGGGCCACTTTTGTTAAGGTACCAAAACCCATTTTCTTGGACTGCCAATGACTTCCAATGACACGCTTTCCTTTCCAGGGAGTCCCTAGCCTTTCTTCCTCACAGAACAAAAAGCAATCATCATCTGCTTAATAGCCTGATTCTCCTCTAAAACATTATTTCGCTCCCTCACCAAATTCCCTAAAGCTAAAGCTAATCAGATAACAGGTGAAAGTTGTGTAGAAAATATCAAATTTTTGGCAAAAAGGCTAAAACAGAAATATTTTTACCCAGACTCTATTTCACCTGATATTTTAAAAATTGAAATTGTTCAGGGTTTGTTTTTTTCAGTTAAATACTGAAATATTCCACAGAAAACAGAAACATTACTGAAAAATGGATTTGTGGGAAGCACAATATTCAAGCCCCATGACTTTTCTGTATAGTAATACAGTCTGCGGAACATCTCAGCATGAAAGTCCCAGAGAACGATCCAGAATGCAGAAAATGTGGGCCATCTCTATGCACAGGTAAAGGCATGATGGAATATAGTGTATGATCCACACAATCGCACCTCCTGCCATGCCACAGGTGCATGGCAGGAGGTGTGATTATGGGATTTTGACTCAGATCCCATCATGCCTAATTGCTAGTTCAGAGGGGGCCCAGTCCTGGTCTCCCTGTACCAGCAAAAATCAAGCTTCCACAGCTGGGGGCCTCCTCAGCTGTGGGGCTCTCAACCATAGGGATGCACCATCCACCCCCATCCCTGGGAGACCACAGCTCATGAATACACCCACAGCTGGGTGCCCTTTCAGCTGAGAGCTCCCAAGCTCATGGGTATACATGGGCCCCACCAGCTGGGAACTCCAATCAGCTGACAGAGTTTCCAGCCATAGGAGCCCCATGCCACATATTCAATCAACGGTATGTGTCCCAGGGGGATGATAAGAAAGGGGCGGGAGACCCCCTCCCCTGGCATTGGTCATGGTGGAGACTACCCGCTGCAGCAATGAGAAGAAAATCCATGAGAACAGGGCAAACTCAGCTCCTCCAGACACAGCCAGGCTGGATGAGCCACGGAGGGGTGGAGCACCCACGCACTTCATCAGCCACTTTTCTCTGCGGCTTGGGCTGGCATGCCCAGATGACATCATCCTGGCAGGAATAAAAGCTGGTGGCGGGAAAGCAGTGGTAGGATGCAGCAGGAGGTAGCTGCGGGACTGCCCCCACCCAAGCTGATCAGAGACCCTGGACACCCACGAGGAGGGGCCAGAGATGGACCCCACAAAAGGGTCCAAGGCCTATCTTAAGGGCCATGCTACCCTGGATGATGAGGGAGTTGGCTAGGAGAAGGATACTGAGAGACGGCAAGCCCAGCAAACTCAGGACACATGAGTGGGGAGTGGGCAGAGGTCCTTCCCTGGAATTTTGGTTCCTTTTTTCTTTTCTATTACCTTGAAGCCCCAGGGCCTGAGAGGAGGCCATAGGGCAGATGTCGAGGACTGAGTGGGCTGGGGCCATTCAGGAGATCCCAACGCAGAGAAGCTAGGTTCATCATTTAGGCCTTCGCATCACCCCAGGGAATCCTGGGTGGCAAGAGTGAAGACTGTCACAGGTACCAGGGGCCCGAGCGGCAAAGAGGGAGTGGGACACCACATCAAGTCAAAGCCAAATCATCCATCATTCAGTGGGCCCAGTAGGCTGGCATATGGCTGGGGGGTAGGGAAGATGGAGCCCCAGAAACACCTGCTAGTGACAACACCCAGCTCATTCCCCATGATAAAGGGGAATCCTTCTACTGAACATAATGCCCAAAAAATGGCAGGAGAGTACTGGGGTATCCCCTGCAGAGAACGCAACCCCATGTCATGACAGCAGGAGTCATCTTCACGACAGACCCCCAGTGTGCACTCCAGGGCCACTCGGGAGAGGCTCCATGAAGTCGGGTGGACACAGCATGATAGGAAGCAAGTACAAAGTTACAACACATATGTTGTGGAATAGCTTTGGCATGTCTATACATCACCGTGCTTTAGTACTTTTGGAAGTACTAAAGCACAGTGCAGTATGGGCAGTTACCGTGCCATGCGCACAGTGCATGGTTAGATTTTGCTACTAGGTCACTGTAGCAGCACACTATACCAAGGGAGCATGCCACTGTGGCAATATAGCTGGAGATCATGTGTAGATCCACACCATTGCTACATTGCCATAGCGCATTGTGTGGCAATGTAATACATCACTATATTGCTGTAGGGTGACGTGTGGAGGCACCCTTTTAGCTTATTTCTCTTTTTATCACAACATTCATTGATTGAATATGTGTCAGGGTTACCACTTAAGACATGATTAACTATATCATAACAGCTCTAAAAGGGTAGAGGGTATGTAAAAGGGAAGCAGAATCCTCAGACTTGAGAGGGTACTAGAAAGTCTGAGAACACTGAGTAACATTAGATGGAGGTCACAAAAGAGAAGGAATAGTATCAAAGCCATGCTGGGAGGAGTAGAATAGGGTAGTAGAGTGACTTTACAAGGTTTTTATGAGCCTCCAAATCTAGGAGTTACTATACTAAATTTGACTATAGAGGTTATAAAACTATAGAGGTATATTCTTGATGGGGAGGAAATTTTATGAAACTAGCAACGATACTAAATTTGGGGTGAATATTTCACATGTCCATGATATATCATATAGTTTCTACATAGTTGGTAGACTATGACTACATAGTTGCTCCAATAAAAGGCATAATTATAAGAAATTCTTGCCTCTTGCATAATTTCTGGACCACTGTCACTTTTAAACTACTGCATATTCACGATCAAGTTATTCTAACGCCTTTAGAAAATGCCATTCTTAGAAAACAACCTCCATATTCTTGACTAGGACTTCAGGGTAGCTTAACCTGAAAAGATCCTGATAACCTCACACTCAAGTCAATGAAAGCTGCAAGTGTTCAGAAGCTCTCCTGACCACGTCTTCACTGGCTTGTGCAGCAGAAATAACAGACAGTTTTCAGACTTGATAAAAAGGAACCACTGGTTGATATATAAAAGTGACAATTACATTCATCTGCTGTTATAATTCCAAACCCTAAAATCCTTTTCTAGGCAAAACTCCCATTGACGTCAATGGGATTTTGCCTGAGGAAGAACTTCAAAAATTGAACTTGTATTACTGGAAAAGATCCTACTAACATTCAGGATAAAATGTGATATTCTCCAGCATTCTCCCAATTTTGTTTGTTGTGTCATGAATCTGTTTTGGATTTTTTCATGGTTTGGGATAAGTGAAAACATAAATACGCAGTGTCTAATTTTAGGCTTGATTTAGCAAGGCATATAAACATGTGAGTTGGACTATTAAAATCAATAAATAAGGAGGACTTGACACTCAAGTGCCTTGCTGAATTGGGCCTGGCAATATAGCTCATGACAGATTCATTAAAATTGATATGTTTTAATCCTAGTAAGCATTATTCAACAGGATTAAATGTCTGAATAATTCTGACATCCTATAAACCTACTGCTATTTGTACTGATACAAGTTTAAACGTGTTGAAAATCCTTCTCTGTTTCTTATTCACATAAAGAAGTCAGTAGTAGTCCTGTCCTAACACCTAAAACACAGTAGTTATTTTGAAAGCTAGCTATAAATCCTGATCTATTTAAGACATGAGATCCACTGAAACAGACAACTCAAGTGGTAGAATCAGAACTGGTAAGTCCTGTTTAGATAGGAAAGGAAAATCAAAGCTATTAATTTACTCCTGCATGCTTCCAACATACTAAGTTAAGCAGAAAATAGTGGGAGATGAAATTAAAGGTGAAAAATAAGAAGCTTGCACAATGCTTGTAAGGCAGTACTAGCCTGTTAATAGAGAACCATGAAAAACTAGATCTAATATCAATACATGGGATGTCTGAACTAGAGAGCATACATGGAAGTTAACTCACAAATGGAAATTTAAATCTATTATATATGCAGAGTGGCCTTAGGAAAAATAGCAGTCTGAGGAAATTTTAGCGCCCTCCCCTTCCCCCAAATCAGTGGTGCTGCTACAGGTGGCAGCAAAGCAGGCAGCCTGGAGCATGTACCACCCTGCCCACATGTGCTCAGCTTTGCTGCTCCTCCTGGAAATAAGGGGTGGCGTGGGCTGGGCTGGGCACTGCTCCTTCTCCCTGGGATGGAGATAGGCCAGTGGGGCAGAGAGAGAGCTCTGCTGTGATTGTGGGCTGCTCACATACATGTGCATATGCCTGTGGAGGGGGTACCCTCTGACTATGGCACCCTGTGCAATTGCCCATGTCACCCACCCCTAAGGCCAGCTTGGTACAGATGTCAGTAAAAACAAATAGAGAGAGGAAGATAGCATCAGTATGTATTTGTATTGTGTTAGCATATGCACACAAATATAGTTTGGAAGCAGAGGAAGATAGGAAAAGAAAGCAAAGAAGAAAGACAAAAAGGTCAAGAATTAAGATAGTTATGAAATTGTCCACATATATTAGGTTTCAATGTGTAAAAACCATAATAAACTTATTTTTCATCCCAAAGTGCTGACCCCACTGAAATTAAGGTATTGTTTTGGCTGCAAAATAGGAGAAAAGAGGTACTGTTTTGGCTGCAGATGGTCAAGATCTCTACAAATCTGGCAATTATAAAGACTCCATTTCTCTTTTCTTCTAGGCATAAAATGTCATGATTAGAAACAAACAGAATAATCAAAATGTCAATAGTACTTTTTCCTTTGGAAAAATGTAAACACAAGAGTTGGCGTGACATAGAACTGACTTTTGTTAAAGGTCCTATATAGTTAGATGATAATATTTCAGCAACCTAAAAAATCAAGAATTACATTTTAAACTAGTAAGCTGGGTTAGATAAAGCAAACATGAAAGTCTGTTTCACAGGCTAAATGAACATACATAAAACTAGCACCAAACAGGCATGTGATATTTGCTCTACTTTTGTTTTTTAATTCACAAAACAATATATCTTTACAACCTGGTAGTATTTCACGAATAACTGTCCCAAGGTCATCTGAAAGCTGTGAGTATTGGCTTGTGGTTAGGAACAGATGATTGGGCATGGACGCCACTGGCAGAACTGAAAAGAGTCTCACTGTGGAAGTGTGGGACAAAATAAAGTCCATCCTTGCCTCTTGCAGAGAGCAGAGTTTCCATCACTCCAGCCTCTCTCCTCATTTGCCCTCCCAACTGGGCTTAGGAAATCTTGTCAGAATGCACATTCCACATTCCTCTGGGGCATCAAAGAGATATTAATACATTCCTCGCATGGCATTTGGGAAAAAATATGCCTGCCGGATAGTATTACCTCTCAGCTCCCTCAAAATGAAATAAAGGCCGTTCCTGTCTAAAAACATGGGTAAAACAAACCTAGGAACGCACTGAGGAAGGCATAAAGACTTCATTTCTGGAGCATGAAGCCTTAATGTCTTTGGGGGTTTTTGGAGAGGGTTTTATTTTTGGTTTTTGGTTTATTTTGGTGGGTTGGTTTGTTTTGGTTTTTTTGATGTTTCAGTTTATATCAGCATGAGGCATTAACCTTTGTGCTCATGGACTCCTGCACCTGTTTGGATCCCCATAAACTTCAAGAGGGATCTAAGCATAGCTAAGGGCTTCTCCATGAGCTTAAAGCTAAACAATTTATTAAATGCTATTAGGAACAGAGCACTCCGTGTTAAAAAACAGGATTAAGTCCCTACAAAATATTAACTTCCGCTAACTAACTAAGGTCTTTTTGTTTTCTTGTGAATCAAAATGTCCCCTGTAACACTTGGGGTGCAGACAGAAGTGCAGCTGCCCACTGTAACTGAGAATGCTTTGCAGGAAGCCTTCTGAGTCTCATCAATCCATGGGACCAAACAGAAGTTCACTGTTGGTTCCAGGAGGGAGGGTAATCTAGCTGCTGGCTGTGAGCCTGCAGCAGGTTTCCCCCAGCAAGAGCCCCTCCTCCCTGCGAGGCTGCAAAGTTGTCAGAATGGGAGGGGAGAAAGGGAGGAGAGGGAACTCATTCTAGGGGATCCCCCGCCAGTGCTGGAGGGTGGGGTGAGTGAATTGGAGGCCCCCCACCTCAGGAGGGGTTCCAGTACACCCACACCACCCTCCAGCAGGTACTGTAAAAACCCCAACTGAACTCCTTCTACCACAAGCCTTCTATCCCCTTTTCCCCCTCCCATTCTGAAAACAGCATGAGGCTGGGAGGCAGGCAGACAGAAGTTACACAAGACTTTCTGTTTTGAAATGTCTTCATCGGACCCCTCATGCACTGAGGGTTCAGATTTTCACCTGATTGGCCATTTTTGAAGCTGTCTGCAGTTGCACACCTGTGTTTGGTCATGGACTACAGACTGCTTTCTGTGGCCAAATCAGGAGAAAATTATCTAACTTCTGTTTGAGTCCTTGATTTTGTATTCAAGGACTGGACGTAAACTCCAATCCCATGCTGAGAACTAAGGGATCATGAAAATGTGTCAGTACAATTCTCAAGGTAGAGGCAAGCCCCAAGCCTTCAGTACCACTAACCAGTACTACTCTCTGTCACCTGTCTCATGACATTCTCATGTGATAGAGGTGTCAGCCTTGCTTGACTCAAGCATCCCCCACATGTTATGCTTCTACAGCAGAATTCACCTAGTCTAGGGGTTGGTAACATATGATCTTTGAGCCAGATCCATCCTGAAGACCCATTGGATCTTGCCCACGGGCACAGGGCTTTGGTGGCATTTGGCGATCAGGGGCATCAGGTGCAGGCACTCTCCCCATGCCAATGTAAGGACAAGCAGCAGCAGCAACCAGGTCCACCCTCCTCTGACCCAAGGTAGGTCATTCTGGCCCACAGCCAAGAAATGTTTTCTACCTTGACCTAGTTTACAATAGCATTCTTTGTAATTTTTTATGACACAATGTAAAGAATAGCTCACCAGGTTCAACATATAAATAATCCAATATATGAAAAATAAAAATGATATAGCCACAACATATCTGTTAGACTTCCCATTAAAAAAACATTCATAATGATTTAATAACGTATCAGGAGATGTTTTCAGCTTGTTGCATAAATGAGTACTGTACCAATAGGTGACTATAAGCAGATAAATAAAAGGTGCTAGGGATGGTTATAAGCTACAGCATATCATGGAGCAACCTATAGACTAGGTAGGTAACATAAAATGTAAACGTTAAAATCTACTGAGCATTTATTAACCTCTTAACAACGATTAAAGGCAATGAAACTACCTTACTATAAATTGTGACCAATATATCTGAACAATCTTGAAACAGAATGCCACAACCATTTCATGAATTTCAGCTCAAAACTTGGAAAAATAGTAAAAGGCAAAAAAAAAGGTGAGGAGGTATATATATATGTGAAGTACCATTTATCTATAAGCAAAATTGTTACTCAATCCTTAGGGACACCCTGGAATACAGGAGAAGTACTAAGTATGCACACTTCTGAAAGTTTATTGACATGCAAATAAAAAGACATAAGTGTATTGTACTTTCTAAAAAATTTACTGTTCCGGGCTCTGAGCATATTTATTATAACTATATTTATAAAACAAGAACAGAGTGAAGCAGCAACAAATGAAACCTCACATTTTCCATGTCTCCACAATAAAATACTGTTATGTTTTCTATCCTAGAGAACAGGTGAACCTTGCAAAAGGCAATATGCTTTGGCAAAGGGATGAAAGGTTTAGGCTCCATAATCAACTACCCTCTTCTAATTAACGATCAAATGTAATAGCTTGTAATTAAATCCATTTGGGTAAGCATGTAGCGAACAAAGTTAGGCGGAGATATTGTTTAGGGGCACTCTGCTTTATGTTGATATTCTAGTTCTGCTTTTAAGTTATTTTCACCTCTTGTCACTCTCCTGCTTTAAAACATATTTTTTTCTCTTTCTGTTAGATACCCTGAGCCTTTCTTGGGAAGGGCAGCATATAAATCACATAAATAAATAAATAAATAAATATGATTTGTTAGCTTAGTGGTGAAGATGGCTTCAGCTGTTAGCATACAAGGGTTGTGCTGCTGTTCATATTCAGGCAGACAGATTTTGCATTTAACATTCATATTACCTTTACTTAAACCTTTTGCCTTTAACACATATAATTTGTTCCATAATGACAGGCATGATCTAGCACTCACTGCAGCTCACAGCTTGCTGAAGTCCACAGCTCTTCTTTTCACAATGGAGGCTGGCTTGTCAGCTATACATAACTATTTCAGCTATTTCACAAAAGTACTAAGCTGTAGGGCTGTGCGACACTTCGGCTGCTGATTTGATTCAGAGGGGATTCCGCCCGATTCAGTTGCTGAATTTCCAAATCTGAATCGCATCAGGAGACCCATTAATCTCTCCAAATCAAATCAGAAGCCTCTGATTCGATTTGGAGATATTCAACAATTCAACCATAGACACAACTTTATATGTTTTTTCTATGTACCTCAAGGTACCAGGCGGCTCGTAAATGCTGAGATGGTGGGGTGGATGGAGCATCCCATGAGAGTGTGAGGGGGTCTCCAGAATGCTTGGCAGCGGACCCAAAAGTGGACCAGAAGCACTTCTGGACCACTTCTAGGCCCACCTTGGAGCATGTGGGGGACCCCCTCCAGCCCCAGCTCAGCGACTGGTGTCTCCTGGGTGTGGGGAGGCACCCAGGGTCCCTCCAAGGCTGATCATCGAGCCAGGGAGGTGTGGGGAAGGGGGGTCCCCTGCACTCTCAGTAGCGGACCTGGAAGTGAACCAGAAATAGCTCCAGTCCTCTTCCAGGTCCACCGCAGAGCGCGTAGGGGCCCACCCCCATGCTCCTGTGGGACCCTTCATCTGCCCCACCATCTCAGTGTTCATGAGCCATGTCTGGTACCTCAAGGTATGTAGAAAAAACATATAAAGCTATGTCTATGGCCGAATCACTGGTTCTCTGAATCAGAATAGAATCTTCAGATTCAGATTCAGCCGAATCGAATTGGGACAGTGATAGGAATTACCTAATCGAATCACTGTCCCCCAAATCAGGCCGAATCCGTATCAAATATGGCCCACTTCACACACCCCTACTGAGGTGTTTTCTTCACTTACTGAGTCACAGTGTATTCAAGGCCAGTTTCAACAAATTTAACCTGGAGGCTCTAATTCAGTTTTCATTCACACCTTTGGTTATCTAAGTACAAATCTCTGTGTGAATACTTATATCAGACTAAAGATGGCCTATTTCAATATGTAAACTAAAATTAGGATTGTCCCACAAGCACCATTGTGCTTTCTCCCAGACACAATGTCAGAGGAGAAAGCAGAGGCATTTGCAAAAGTATAAAATCTAAATCAGCATGATTGACAGAGCTATGGCAGGGTTCACTTTACAATAAGAACTGAGGGGTAGGGAAGGCCTAAATTTCATCTGAAGTGCTCATACAATCAATAGGAACTGTATGATTCTTTTTCTGTATTGAAATTCGTCTCCCTACAGGCTGAAATCAGCCTGTAGACACCAATCTCAAAACAACCAGTAAGTGGAGTTTAGCCATTTTATAACAAAATGTTTCTGTTGCTTATTTCAGACCCAATGCACTTGTTAACTTGATTTGGCACAGGCAAAAATATGGGTCATAAACTTACCTCTATATCTTAAACCACTTTCTAAGTAAGCAAGTAGTCTGCTTGTTACCTGCAATCAAATCCAAATTTTGCTTTCCTTTTAAAACAGACAGTGTTAAAACAAAACGAAACAGGAAATGTTCCAATGTTTATGCAGACCAAGAACAAATTCAAAAGCTACTGCCACATTTAGAGATGGTTTGAGACTTGACTGTTTATCTACAACTAAGTAATCTTGATGTCCCATGTGATTAAGTATCAATGCAAGTGGTATTAAAACATGGTAGTGGGTTGGCACAGGGATTTTGGAAATACTGTGAAAATGTTTCTGTAGCAAATGTTATTATAGCTGTAATGGTAACATGACCATTGACCCTGTGGCTAAATGCTACAAATAATACTGAGTTAAATGAGCCAGTTAATATAATTTGCACAAGTAGCCACTCCTTAGTAGCATAAATAGCAAGTATCTTCTTTCTTGTTATTTTTCTCTCTTAGTTGTTCATGTCAACCATCACTTCAGCATACATGCAATATGTATTCCATTAAGAACTTCATGCAAGAATCTGAGCAAGCCTACAGCCAATTCCATCACTCTCCTCTTAGGCCTAGGGTTGTGTGCAACTTAATAGAGAAATCTGGCTGCTTTGGTATTCTTCATTTTTCAAAAAAAATCTTAAAATTAAGATTTAATTCAAAGGGACAAACTGTCTGACAGTTGGAAAAATCCAATACCCATTACAATATGCAGGACTGTCTGTTCCAATTATTCATTGCCAAAGCCAAAGTCTTACTCTCTAAATTTGTCTTTTTTATTTAAACAGTATGATGTCTCTAATATAACTAATGCTGTAATATTTCTTTTCTATTATATTTTTTTTAAATTCACATTATCATTCTGTATCAAGTCTAGCTCAATCTGCACTTTACCATGTACAGAATCATGAACTGGATTAATAGAATATTTTTTACAGGGTCCTGAAAAATGTAAGGTTAAGAAATAAACAAGCCACAACAGCAAATACATCTGTACTAAGGTTTCAGAGATTCAAACCTAGTCAAAATACTTTTTAAAATAATGGGTTGATAAACAAATTCAGCAAAACAAAAATAATATGTTGTGTTCCAGCTGAGGAGCATTAAAGAATCAATAAATCAAGATGGACTGGAGTCAAAATAGAACATGGGTGGATAATTATTATTAATTGCTTTTTATTTGCATTGCTCTAGATTACATAGAGATTCCAGCCAAGGTTAGGACCTTAAGTGAGGTAATCAACAAAGAGACAGTAAGATTCAGACACTGTCCTGATGTGCTTATAAATCAAGATTTGAAAGGGAAAATGGCACATAATAGTGACTTGTCCTAATTCACACACAGCAGGAAATAGGTGAGCTGGCAATAGCACGCAAGCTTCTCATCTGGTATTGTCCTATAGGTCGCTAAAGTATAGTATTTTAAAAGAGATTTGGTAGCTAAACCGAATGCAAGAAAATAACTGTCTGGATTTTAAAATGAAATAAGTACTGCTTTACTTCAGAATCGATATTCTGCACCATTTGCAAAAGTAAAATGAGGGAAAGAGAAACAAGGATGAATGCGAAATTAAAAGGAGACCAGTGATAACATCAAAGGGCATGGATTGAATTGTGTTCTCTTTATTTGATCCCTTTCCCATAAATAATCTGGGCTGGCACAAAATGTTGCATGGTATTCCATGGTCCTTAGAAGCTATTGTTTTCAGTAGAGGGAATAGAGAATGGAAACAGTAACTTGCATCAGCAACTTTAAAGAATGACAACAGCAGAGTCAGTTAAGAATGTACATCGTCAGCGGGGACATGCCTCGCCATCTGACTCTTACACAGCCACCGTCACCTCTGCCTGAGCATCAACTGCGGATGCTCCTTTCAAAGCTTTGGTCAGTCGGAAAGGTTTTACTACTTTGATGGATGTTTTCCTTTTATGCGTCAGGTTGTATATTTTAGCCTCTGGGATACATATAGGAATCCAAAGTCATAACTGCCTATTGGCCTTAGCTATAGGCTGTTTACCAAATTGTGATTCATGGCAGTCCCTTGGTGTGTTTTTCATAGGTATGTTAGTGGCCCAAAGTTTGTTACTCATTACATAAATGCTGGCAACGTGAGTAACATGTTTAGTTACATTTAGCATTTAATATATCGTACTTTTTCAGTTAAGTTGGTATAATCAGAGCTCTATGAATGCAACTGAATCAATAGCTTATAATTTAAACATTGCTAAATATTACTTAAATATTGCATCAGGAGGAGAGTGTCAAACTTCTAATTCTCAAAAAGGTTTAGAGCCAAGCCCTGAATTGCCATTTTATTCAGTTTATCCATCCCTATGTAGTGCCTCATTTGGACTGGCCACTAAATTAGTCACAAACATATGTTGGTTAGAATTGGCAAGACAAACAGTAATATGTGACAGTCTTCCACTGAGGCTTCACAAATCAACAGAGGTGATGAGTCAACAAAAATGTGTAATTGCAAACATTTTTATTGCAAGTATAAATTGTCACTAATTTTAAAGATGCATGATGAGATAGAATGTACCATTTAATTTATTGAGTGCTCAAAATGAAAGTGAATAAACACACACATCCTACAGGATGATTCTCAGTAATAATCTTCACTTAATTCCAAGTTTTAATTACTCACAACCAGTGATGAGGAAAATTTCAGTTTTCTCCTTTTATTCATTAGCTTTCATCAAATGGCTTCAACAACTCAAACCAAATGTTGGCATGATTCATATGTTAATTCACTGAAATGAGATCTGAAGGCATCCTCCAAAAAAGATTCTGCAGCTAATTAAAATTGATTCAATATGGCATTTAAAATGGAAGAGGGAAAAGATTCCTTTCTTTTATATTAAAGGTATATTGGGATTTCAAAATTAACCAATCAAGCAGAGATGTTCTACTGTGCTTTCAAAAAAAAAAAGAAGAGAAAAAGACAAAAAGATGCTAGGCCCCATTTTCCAAGTAGCCTTAGCCAACCCTCAAAATCTAAATTTTACTTTGTTTAGGAAAATCTGGCTCCAAATCTCCATGCTTAAAACTGTTTTAAAGTGTGGTTCTGGTCAGAAAAAAATGTTGATGTATAATTGGAAAATTAATATTTAGCACATCTGCTCTTTGTGTGTGTGTCAAATCTTTTTATATGAATGACAAGAATAAACTGGGATGGAGGCACGCAGACCCATTTGGGACTTTGAGCTATTACTATTTTGAGGAAATGGGGTTATGGAAGAGCCAGCTGAATTGTATTCTGTCTTATGCAACACCAATAACATGGTCAGATAATCTATATACATATGACATGGATGGATTTGGCTGGGATAATCTAGTTGGGAATGGTCCTGCTTTGAGCAGGGAGTTGAACTAGATCAGGGTGGGGAAAACATGGCCCACAGGCCAGAGCTGGCCCTACAGGCTATTCTTTCTGGTCCACAGGGCCCCTAAAAAAAATTAGAAAAGTAATTGTTATCTTCCCCTGGCTGCCTGTCAGAGATGACAAGGCTCCAGCAGCAGTAGGACCCAGGGGGAGTCAGGGTCCCAGCAGCCACAGCAACAAGGTCCGCCCAGCCCTGCCCTACTGCCAGCCCCCAAATGGAGCCTCTGCCCAGGAGAGGCTTCTGGCCTGGGACCCTGGGGCTGTTCCCTGCCTCCCTCCACCCAAGATGGAAACTCAGCTAAGAATGGGGGGGAGGAAGGAGGCAGAAAGGAGGCACAGGTGATCACCCCAGTGCTCGAGGCTGGGCCAGCTCCTGTTGAGTCCTGCAATCTGGCAATGTGGCCAGGAACCATTGGTTCCAGAGCAACTGGCAGGCAGAGGGTGGGGAGAAGCAACAGCAGCAGGTGGGAAAGCATGGAAATGGCGGCAGCAGGGGCAAGTGGAAGTGTATGGGTGGGTGAGCATGAGCTCAGTGACAGCTGAGCGGGAGTGTGGGGCATTCCACCTTGTCCAGCCAGGGCTGGAGGGGGTTAGCGGGGAGAGGGGGGAGCCAGCCTAGATCCATAGAGCACCTGCCAGCCTGGGCCCCACACTCCTGCTGCCCCACCCTGGGACCCCGCCTGCCTCAAAACAGCTTCCCCTAGCACTGGCAGGCACCTGCCACTCTCACACAGCCATCCCCTCACACACCACTGTCCCCCTCCACACACACACGTGCACACGCACTCGCATGCCTAGACAGTCTCCAAACCTTGGCCCTCCAACCCCCACCCCCAACAGACTTACCTGCATCCAGCTGCCAGAGCTGTTCCCACCCCTCTAGCTAGCTGCATGCCAGGCACATGCATGTGTGCCCTGCCTCCAATCACCCTCCCCTCCCCCTCCCCCCAGCCCCAAGCAGCTCCTTCCTAGGGAAGCTGGGAAAAACTTTGAAGCAGAGCTGACCAAAATCCTGGACATTTGATCATATTTTAAAAAACCACGCAGGTGGAGTTCAGAGGATCCAAAAAGAGGACATGTCTGGGAAAACCCAAAAGTGTGGTAACCCTATGTATCACATATGTCTGCTAGAGCTTCAGTACTCATCCTCTCTGATTATAGAGTTTCTTTGGAGTCTATGTCTATGTCCAGCTCCTGTCCAGCTATTCGGTTGTCAAAAGACTGCTCACTGGAAGACCAGAGCTATCTGAAACCCATTTCATCTACCCAAACAGCTAGTTCTGGAAGCAGGGGAAGCAGAAGAAAGAGAGAAAATAATACCCACTCCCCCATAGCTTTTAGCTCCCTCCTAGGCTGTGTTCAGACCTGCAGGGGAGTGTGCTTGTAGCACAAATAGTAGTGGCACAAATAGTAGTGGTGCAAATTGACCTACTTTATGGCTCTGTGCATGCCCCTGTACATGTGCTTTGTTATAGGACACGTTGACTCACTTTGTCCCACCTTGTCCAGCTCCTCCCAGCTCCCATCGTGCTGGAGCAGCAGGGGCATAAATGGACAATAGGTCTCCATTTGTTCCAGCGTATGTTATTTCCATGTGCTCTGTGCTGCTTTTTTTTTGCTACCTGGAAATCCCAGTAGCAAATTTTTTCCCCATGCTGCAAATTTGCAGCACGGGGCACATTTTAACATTCCACGCATGCAGTTTGCAGCGCCACAAAGAGGGCTGTGGTGCCACAAACCACATGTGCCTGAATTTCTGGATGCAGTCCAAGTAGCTAAAAGGAATAAGAAATAAGAAAAAAGGGGCTACAGATCTACAAAATAATACTGGCAAGCCTGACACTAGCCACATTCAGGTGTTTGAAAAGTTCCTGCAGATGTTTTTGTTACTGATATCTGCATTCTGAAATTTGAGGCAGAGTTTCATAGTTTCATAGTTGTTAGGGGCTGGAAGGGACCTTTACAGATCATCAGGTCCATCCCCCCTGCACTTGGGCAGATTAGCATGAGACAATAGAGTGTCAATGGTGATGCAACATCACAATGCAGTCCTCACAGTAGGTTGTCATAATATCATAGAATTATTATATTGTGATTCTCTGATTTTATTAATCAATGACCTGGATCTCCAGGTTTTCAAGTGAGCAGCACCAGAGTAGAAGAATGTATGTTTACCTTGTATATCTCACAGAGGAAATTACTTTTATACAGTATGCTTTTATGAGGTCTGATCTTGACCACCACAAAAGTAACAAACTATGACCACAAGCTAAATGAATTAACTGGTTTTTACACTTCATCTGCTTTCTTTAAGAGTTTGTATTTTTTACTGCTAGACCATAAGCATACATTCATTCATCTTTGTACACAGTAAACACTGACATCTGGCGGTAGGTTCAATGAATCACAGCTGCATATTTTTTTCTAGATACTGCAGAGAACATGCAAAGATAAGGTTGTTGGTTGTAGCTGTGTTGGTCTAAGGGCATAGGCAGACAAGGTTCTTTGGGTAAATGTGATATCTTTTATTAGACCAGCAAAATAGTTGGAAAAAATGTTCTTTGCAAGCTTTTGGGCACAAACAAAGCTTGGAAAGAACAACTGCGTTCAAAGATAGGAACATGCAGTGATGGGAACATGACAGATGGTAGCTGAAATCTGAATTAAACCCTAGCTGGTAAGATGAGTAAATCTCCAATTATGATCATTGGCTCTAGCTTGATTAATAACCTTGAAGTCACTGATAATGATGTATTTATATTTCTACCATGAAATTTGAGTCAGTTCAATTTAGTTCCTACAGTGTATCTGATATGAATGGTTGACTTGAAATCCATGGAAAAGCTCTAAAGATCGTAAGGGTGGATCACACCCTTGCTTGTTGAAAACGTTACTTTAGAATTTGAATGGTGTTACTTTGGTTATTTGATTGACTTCATATCATGAATACAATGCTTATCTTGTTTACACAGAAATAGTAAACAAGTGCTCAAAGATTGGTTCACGCTTTTTGAATGGATTCCAAGCCAGTGCTAAAACCAATGCTTTTTTTGTTTCAGATCTATTGCTGTTTTAGCATCCAGGCTTGCAAGGTGCTGCATGACTTCAACTTTTGCTGATATCAGTAGAAGTTTATTTATTTATGGAAAGAGAATAGATATTTTCCTGTTCTTTTTTCTCCATTGTAATACACCTGTTCTTTGAGACATCTGGTGACACATAAAAAAAAGGCTGTTCACTTGAGGATTCTAGCCCAGATTTTCAGACTCTAAAAATGTGGAAACACTGGATCAGGTCTGCTTAGGAATCCCATGATGTGGGTTCCTATTTGTACCAATCTTTACAACTTTCTGAGACTTGCAATATTCTGCCATTTGTTTAAATACCATCTCTCCAGATTCATAGATGCTAGGGCCAGAAGGGACCTCAACAGAACATCAAGTCCAACCCCCTGCTCTGGGCAGGAAAGAGCCCAGGCAGATGCCTATCCAGCCTTAAAGAGTGCTGGGGTCACATGCCCCCAGCCAGATGCCTAGCCAGCCTAACTCAATACTACTATTGTCATCCCTATATCATTTATTTTCTTTTCCTATATGCATTCATTTGACATTATTCTTTTTTATTCCTTTGACATTATTCTTAAAGACCCCCAAGGTAGGGGAGAGCACCACCTCCCTTGGAAGCCCATTCCAAATTTTGGCCACCCTTACTGTGAAGAAGTTTTTCCTGATATCTAGCCTAAATCTGATCTCTGTCAGTTTGTGATCATTGTTCCTTGTTACCCCAAGAGGCATATCTGAAAGGCACTGACTCTGACTGCTCCCTAGCTGCTACTCTCTAGCTAGGGAGTGTATCTTCTGCTTGCAAAGGATTGGATAGGGTACAGCTTACACTGATAGCTTGGCTCTACCAGCCTAACTTCAATACTAGTATTGTTGTCCCTGTATCATTTATTTTCTTTTCCTATATCCATTCCTTTGACATTATTCTTTTCTTTTTACCTGAAGAAAAGAAATCTGTGTTTTGCCTGACAGTGTGATCACTGGGCACTGTTCAGGAAAGCACAGCATAGATTAGATAGATTGCACACACAGGCACCTACATATACACACAATAGACACAGTCAGACACCTTTTCTAGCATAGGAAAACATGAAGTATGCTGGAAAGGCCAGTGCTGCCAAGTCTGGGAGGGGAGTGAGAGGGGGCAGTGGGAGAGGTTTCAGTTCCCCGCTGCCCAAGCTGACATGCAGCCTCTTTCCAACCCGCCATGAGGCTTCTGGTGGTACTGGGAGCAAGGAGTTCTCAGCAGTGCCTGCAGCTGCAACCCCTCTGACACCAACTGTGATAATAAACCCCAGCACCAGCAGCATGACAACAAGCAGCAGTCTCCTCCACCTCAATTGCAGGTCCCAGGATGAGCCTCCCACTCCCAGTCTTAGAGGAGATCAATCTTGAAGTAGGGGACCTCAGCTTGATAGCACAAGAAATTCTGGGGCAGGAGAGGGAAACACAGTTTGTGCTCCACACCCCTCGAAGTTCCCCTACAGCCAGGTCCCCTTCCCCAGAAGGGACTGCAGAGGAGGCTGCGGGGGCAGCTGGCTCAGCTCCTCCTGTTGTTGTGCCTCTGCCTGCTGAGGAGGGGGATAAGGCAGGAGCCCCACCTGCACCCCAGGAGCGAGGGGGTAGTGTGGTCTGAGATCATTTTGAGGTGGCAGTTGATCCCACATATGCTACCTGCCTGCACTGCCAAGCCAAAACCAGCTGGGGCAAGGGAGCAAAACACATGAGCACCATGGGGATGCTGATGCATCTCTGCAGATATCACCCCCTTGCCCTTGCTCCTCCTCAGCCTGGCACCAGTGAAAGCATGCCCAAAAAGAAGTCCCCCTCTGGCTTCAAAGCCCTCGTCCCCCTGAAGCAGAGGCAGGCCACCCTGGAACAGTGGGGGAAAGGTGGGCACACAGTGGGGTGCGTTCCCAAGGTGAGCGAGGTCACCCAAAGCATTGGCAGGCTTCATGGCCTCAGCAAGGGCTACCATGCTTGCTGTTTTCACCCTGCTCCACCTTAACACACACACGTCATGAGTTTTGCTTGCCAGCAACTTGAGGTACAGTTTCCCAGAAACCCCTGCATTTATCTCCTCAAAACTTGGCAGGCTTCATGCTCTCACAAAGGGCTATCATTTCTGCAATTCCCATCAGAATCAGGCAAGAGATCACAAAGTTATAGGCATTTTAGTGATTCCTCATTATAGCCTATGGCCAAAACACTGAAACAGCCTTGAAACAGTGTTGAAACTCAAAACAGTTTTGGCCGAAACAAACCGAAACAGCGATTCAAAATGCCAAAATGAATCCCGGTGAAACGCCAAATCTGAAACCAAAATGAAACACAGGCATTTTGCACAGCCGCACTTAGAACGTCCAGCGAACCTACTGTACTCAACCACTTCCTTGAAAGTGAAATATGTTCTATGAAGCTAAACTGTAAATCCTTTCTGCTGATATGCTTGGATTGGGTCATATTCACCATCTGTTTTGCGGGAAGTGGGGTGTACAGTAATACTGGGTAGAGGCCAAATAATTGTTGTCAGTGTTGGTTTCACAAACAAGATAGGTCAGCTGTTTCACAAGCCATTTGTTAAAATTGTGCTGTGCTGCTTCTAGCTTCTCTCTTTTCTTCTCTCCAAGACTAAAAGGTAAACCTTGCCATGCTACTTGAATCCCCCATCAAGGGTTTTAGGTAGAGCTGAAGACCTTTCACAGGCTCTCTGCACCAGCATGAACTTCACCCATAGGGAACAACTAGAGTACTGTGGGCTGGATTCCAACAGCTATACATTTGTTACAGCTCAGTTCTTGCTCCTAAATTCTTCAACAGTCGGAGTTGCTTTCTGCTTATGGTGCAATCTATTATATTAACTGGCCTTTCAGGATAGTACAAACTGTACAAAATGACCTTGTGATACCATGTAAAATAAGGAGCCTAGAAAGTCTATGAATTGCTTGCTGCATATCACCACATCTGGGGAAAATCAGGTCCGTCCAATACCACAAAAGACACATGACACAACATGCTTATTTTCTATACCGAGAATCAAGCACGCGGTCCAATGTAAGGAAAATTAAAATAAAAGTGAAAACCACCATTTCTGTGCATCATTTTGATTCTTGACAAATTTGCATAACATTCTAAATGGTGGCATTACAAGATCGGGAAAAAAAATCAGTCCAAGATTCAACAGAGCTATTTCAGTTTAAAACATAGATAATCTCAGTTTCCTCAGAAATATGAACATTTCTTATATTACTGGAAAATATGTTATTAGGGGCTCTTTCAGAAGCTACCATTTTTTAATATCCTTAAATATATATTGCTTGAATTTGCATTTACATTCATCAAAATTGCAGCTTGGCAGAGGCAAGATTTCCTGAGTGGTTTCCCCCTATTCAGTTCTAAGTTAATTTCTTCCACTGTTTTTTTTGCCATTACAATGTGGTTTCATACATTGGCTCTTATCTCATTACCTAAACTTTGATTGTGTACAAAGCAAGGGATAGTGTGTAAGTTGTTCTTACCCAAGTACAGTCCTAGAAAATATTATGATTTACAGATGCCTGTTAAAGGCAAAATTCTTCCTTTGTTCCTCTCTTGTTCTGAAGGTGACAGAATGGAGATTAAGTTACTGCCACCCTTAAAAGAAGCACTGTACATGATCAGCTACTCTGGTCACTGCCCACACTCCACAGCTGCTCAGAATAATAAGAGAACAGAGGTTATGTTATATACACACCAACCGAGGCCAAAAACCCTGGTATGCCAGCTATCTATGGGAGCCATTGCTCCCTTGCTTATCTGAAAAAAACAAAGGCATAATCTCATCTGCGTGGTGGAGCCATACTGTGTGTTAGGAAGAACACTTTACCAGTCCAAAGCATTTTAAGATATCCTCTCACTTTCTGAAGGGAGATTTTTTTTCACCATAATTTGTAATGCTACAAATGTAAAACATTTCCGTATATGAGTTAAAGGAAGCTACTTAAGGAAGAAGACCTGCTGTGCATTTTGACTAGTGCAAAACTAAACAAGAGCAAGACAGATTCAGCTAAGTGAAAAATTAATTTATCAAGCTTTTTAATTGTAATACTTTGCATTTTCAGAGCCTAGCACCTTTTGGGCCAGTAATGGCTACTGCTCACCAAAAAATCTCAGAAAGTAACTCTGATCTTCCACTGTGAGAAAGCACCATACAACAGAGGTGATGCTGGTTCCTGAGGGTCGGTTGTATTGAAAAACTTCCCTGATCCTTGTGGTATCTGAGTACAAAATCACAAGTTAAAACAACTTAAATGATGCTCTAATTTAAGCTAGCTTGTAAAGGCTCTAAACTGGCCATGACATGTTTTACCAGCTATCAGAGATATTCCTTACAGAGGATCAGTTAGATTATCATGAACAGGGAGTCTAAATCCTTAGGCAAGTAATCTCAAAATTCCCAAAGTAGCTAATTTCTAAGATGATATTAAAATATCCATATGTAAAATATGTATTTTAGAGGATTGTGATTGTTTAGCAACAGTAATGTAAAGAAAAGTAATGTAAACAGACAAATAAAAAATGGAGGATATATTTAAATACTGCTTTTGAAAAAAATAGAAAAATATTAGTGATCCAGAACAGGGAAAAATCATCTTATCCATGAAGTAATATTGTGATACATAGGGAGACTAATTTTAGTCATTAAGAGTGCCTGTAGAGGTGTGAGGAGGCTGCTCAGATATGCTACAGCATGCAAGTTAGTGTGCCTACAGCAGCCTCCATGCCTTGTGTATCAGCATCACCACACAACAAAATGGCAGCAGGGCAACTTTAACTAAAGCTCGTTCAATGAGCTGCAGGTGCTTTAATTAGAGCGGCTCCCAGAGCCATACTAATTAAAGTGCCCCGCACCCCCATCTCTCTCCCCTGGGAGCACATGTAAAAACACCCTAAATTATAAAACAGAGAAATCTCTGCTTTAAGTGAAAATCTCAAGGCAACCTTCATTATGGTGCCATGCCTGAAATCTCAGCATTATTAAATGCATTAAATTTACATGCATTAATTCTGGAGTTAAAATAGAATAGAATTTTGCATTTATAGCAGGAATTCAGCCTTTTCTACATATGTATGTATGTATGTATATGTAAAAATTTATAAACACATGTATGGTATATGCATGTTCATGTGCATTTATACATAGATTCACCATCATTACTTTCTTCCTATGGGATCACTAAATCAATGGGAATCCTTCTTTTGACTCACTGGCCTTTGATCAGGCCCCTGCATAAGTACTGGGGAACAGTTTGAGTTCTACAGTTATGCAGAACAAGTGGCTTCCAAGAAAGTGAACAAGAAACAAATATTTTTAGAGAGCCTTCTGAACCTTTGGGAGAAGTCTTTGAACTTCCATTAAATGGTGGTCTGGTTAATGTACAGGTCTGAGGAAGGGGGAGGCACTTGGTTAAACTAAGCCAATGTTAATGCAACCTAGTTCCAACACCTCCACAGTTCAGTCATGTATCCTGGAATAGCTCTGTTGATAATTATTGAATTAGACATTCAAAGAGGCCAGCTGACAGATAGAGACAGTACAAATAAAGATAAGATGTCCGTTCTCTAAGCACCCAAAATGATACAGCCTTAAAACAAAGCAGTTTGATGTGAGAAACTGCACACTATAGATATTAAACTCTTCATGCCAAGGGTTTTTAGAACCACAGCTGAAACTTTGGAGCTGAAAACTGTTGGCAAAATATTTCTGTTTTTGTCTCAGTCTAGGAAAAGAGATATTGTTTCCGTATTAAAGCACTATGAAAGGAGCCACCTACAGCAGCGTAACCTGCCATATCCATTTGGTAACAATAGAGCAGATGTCAATTTTCAATCTTATCAGAAGCCACTGGTCCATAAGTATTACTGGCGCCTACTGAATTTTATTTGGGGGCTTAACAGAAAACATCTGTTCTGTTACTTCACAGCATATCAATAGATTAAATCAACATTTTATTTTCCTCTTTATTCTGTCCATTAAAGGCATAGGCTTTTTTCTCATTTTTAATCTATTTATTTAAATAATTGCTTCTGCTTGAAAGTCAAATCTGACATACGGTAAGGCTTTCTGTGTCTCTGTCTGCGCTTACTTACAGAGACATGTCTCTATATTATGTCATAAGACAAGTAGATGCAGCTATTCCTGAGACATATTTTTAGCAAACCTGGTAAAGTTCTTTTAACATCTGAACTGAAGGCAAATACAGACATTGTAAATAGTAAAAGCAAAAATAAAACATATTATTACTGGTCATCATTACCAACTATTTTGTGTAGTTTTGCTACATAAAAACCAATAGGAGGAAAAATGTTCAGTGGTTTCTTTCAAACTTGTAGGCTATATTCTGAAGTGCAATATCATTAATGAAATGTACACATACCAACTAGTCCAACATTATTTTCTGATATCAAGAATATGACTGCAGTATTTTTGTTGGGACAGCTTGATTATAGCATATATTCAGATTACCTATATGCATATGTTGCATCAATTCACCTGTAACGAGTTTGCCTTGCCTCATGATGCACAAACCTATACAATCTAATACTGTATGAAAGTGTGAATGAAAAATGCTTTCAAGTGTCCCTGTTCAATAGCAGACATCAAATTGCAGTTCCAAATGGGAGTGGAGGGGGATTAAAGTAAACTGGCTAAAATATAGAGAAAGAAACTGAAAATGTCCTTTTAATTTTTTCCTCAATAATCGATAACAATGTTCATTGAATGCTGATATTCTGAAAACATATAGTAAATATGTACAACAGAGAAGAATTAGCATATTCAGCAGTCAGGAGAGAAGCTTGGCTATCCATGTCTGATATTCAATATGGAGAAAACTGTCGCATTTAAGCAATGTGACCATTTCTATTAAATATTCTCAGTGGATGACATTTTGCACTGCTTATGTAATCTCTCAGGTGAAGCAAAAATTTGGCAAAGAACCAGTGAGAACTTCTGTGTGTGTCAAAGGAAGATGGAAATACAAATAGAATAGAGCCACCTTTGGCTGGAGTTGAACTTATTTTGGAGTGTGATATGCGCTGTGAGGTAAATGTATAATAAATGCAGGACAAGGAAATAAAATGATGTAAGAGAATCTCACAATCACAATACCAAATACTATGTGATAAGAATAGTTTTACCATTAAGGGACAAATAAATCTTTACCTGATTTATACACCAAGGATTAAACTAGTATCCATAATTATATATTGTTCTTAGTTTACAGCATGCTGCCAGCTCTTGTATAAAGCAAGGATGTGAAAACAGAATAGTTCATTGTGCACCTACTTTACAATATTTTGAGCCAAACTCTTCACATGCTGAATTCATTTCACAGTACTAACTTGAAAAGGTATTGGATCATTTAGGAGCAAGTGAGAACTCAATTTGGCCCTACACCTTCAGAATACACCATACAGTGATCTGGGAACCAGGTTCTTTGAGTCATTCCACTGTTAGAAATGGATATTGTCAAAGCCATACCATTCTTACTAAAACCTATAAACTAAAATTGTCAGGGGACATTTTTTGACAATTGAATGGTTTTGCAGGATGAGAGTCTTGGCTGTAGAAAAGAGATAAAACTGAACCTCTCAGATCAGACTATCAGAGGTAATACTGACCTTCAGATCAGGAGGCAAAGAGAGAAGAAAATAAAGTGAAAATGGGTGCATCTATATGTGCTATTATGGTGATGTGATCAACTCCAGCACAGGTTGTCCTGGAGTCAGCTGCTCCTGGGTGTAGCATCTGCATGTGCACCAGGGACCGCAGCAGTTTCAGCTGGGGCAGAACAGCCCTAGGCTGGCAGCTGGCTTGGAGGGGTCAGCCCCAGGCTCCAGGTGGCAGCATTGGGTGGCAGAGGGGATGTCTGGGGCATAAGAATGCCAAAACTGCAGAGCCATGTAGCTGCCCCCCAAGCCTGCTGCCAGCCAGGTCCTGCTGCGCCCATTTCAAACTGCTATGATCCCAGTCACCTTCCACACTTGCATTTTTGTGCAGTAAATGACTCCACCATAAGACAGTACTGTCCCGGGACAGGGACAGTACTATCTTACAGCATAGTTAATTAATTTACTCAGTGCCATAGCAACAAAGTTTGGTACCCTGGGCAAAGCCCACAATGGCAGCCTGCCCTTGCCCTGCTCACAGATCTGACAGGCACCCTCCTCCCCCCCCCATGCTTGCCTGCAGTGCTGGATTTAGACTTAAGCTACTTAAACTACAGTTTAGGGCCTCAAAATATGAGGGGCCTCTAAGTAAGAAAAAAAACCCTGACTCAATATCAAGTTTTATAATAATCAGTTGGTAAATAAAGGAGATATAGGAAAATTATTCCCTAAATATGAACATTTTCATTCTAATATGACAAAAATATACATACATTGGTTTATTTTTATCATATGGGGCCTCTTAAGCATAGTTTAGGGCCTCAGCATGTCATAATCCGACACTGCTTGCCTGGACTGCACACAGCAGCAGGAGCCACCCTTCTCCAATCCTTATGCCCCCCCAAACAAGCTGCTCACAGCTGCATCCCGCACCCCACTCCAGCTGGGCAGTGCCTGTTGGCACCCCTCTGCTTTGGCACCTGGAGCATTTGCCCTGCTCACCCCCCCCGGCTATGACACTACATTTACTAAGCCCTTATACAGCATGTATAGATGGTGATGCTTTACTGCAGAGCTAATTATTCAACTCCTCAGTAAAGTGCAAGTGTAAATGTACCTAGTATCATGAAAGAAAAGAGAAAGCAGAGAAAAAGGGAGAGAGAGATGCACACAAGTGTCTATTAGAAAAAAAAGAAAAATGCTCCCAAGATAAAATGGACAGATGATCCCAAAGAGAAATGGCATGATGATTGATTAAACCAAGCTTGAGACATCCAGCCAGCCAAAGAGAGTATTAAACTGTCCAAGTTATGAGAGGTAGAGCAATATAGCCAGTCTAAGGAGTGGAGGTTTTTATTGCTTTCTGTCTCATTTCCCATAAAAAGGCATGCTTTTTCATTTAAGGCATCCCTTTTTGTTAGCTATTAAAATGATGCCTCACTTATTACTGAACAAAAACAATAAGAAATGGGAGGACCCAAGATGACTGAAACAAAAACCCATAAAGCAAACTCAACCCCAGACTTACCCAAACACTAACATCAAATGTGTAAAAGTCATTGATAGCTCTCTGTCTCAGTATGGGAAACAGAAATTGATGAACAACATCTGTGTGCACAGTGATTGGTGGCATACATCATTATTTCCACAGCATTCCCATTAAATTACTTAACAGCTCATATGTTGTAGTGCCACTGTAGATTATGGGATAGCTCAGCTCTCCCTTTTCATCTCATGCTTTTGGAATTTTAAGTTCAGATGAACCTTTTTATTCAGGCAGGAAAGCAAAAGAGGTAGAGCCACAAATGAGAAAGGTCCATAGCTACTACAGAGAAGATGCACTAATTTCCATGCCATACTCAGAACAATCTAAATTATTATTCTGTTTAGAAATTCCTAAAAGTTAAACATACAGAACTCTCCACCTGCAATCTGGATGGGATATAAGAAAGAAGAGAGGGCATTATGCTATATGTGTATATATATATATACATATAGCATAATGCCCTCTCTGCTTTATATATATATAAACTATATCAAATAGCTGTGTATGACCAGGGGTCCTTGAGATACGTATTTTCCTTGTTTTAGATAACCTAGTAGTACAGTCAGAATGGTAGCTGGCATCAGATAAGACTGATAGAAGCACTTGTAATCAGTGCAAAAATAATTGATTCTCAAATACTAGAGAATATCGTTGTGTTTCAAATGTCTGAAATGACTAGGATCACATTAGAAATCTTCAGTTAAGATTTCTAAAGATAGCTCACTTTAAAAGCATGTGAATGCTTCCACTGGAGTTCATGACACTTATAGACAAGCATATGCTTATGTATTTTGCTGAATCAAGACCAGATTCTGTTCTCAAACAACAAATGATCATGTTTGGTTTGGAAAATAAAAATGAATTAGACCCTAAAAAGTTATTAGTTCTTTGATCCTAGGGTATAGAAAAAGGCAACATGTGATTGTGGGTGTGGATAGAAAAACAGCCTGAGCTGAAGAGCTGTATTTGGAAATTACTGATCTCAAAATTCAAACCTATGGAGATTTCCGTAAAAGTAGCAATACAGTGCACCACGCCAAAGAGAATTCTTTCCAAAGTTTGTAATGGGTAATTTAGTTTAAATCACTGTGTGAAGTGTGGATAATAAAAACAGGAAACCTGGGACTTCCAGTGGAACTAATCTCTATAAAATAGTAATAGCTTTAGGAAACCATACAAGTAAATCCACTTGACCATATTATTTATGCCATGCAAATATCTTTATAAAAATGCATATGTATACACATCAACACCACAACTTCATAAAGATCCTTTGTGTTCAACAAAGTTTGGGTTTCCTATCATTTTCTGTTGCTATACTCTGAGGCTCTTATCACAGTATTAGCTCTCCTTTCCATTTTAGCTAGCAGCATTTGCTACAGTTGCATTTTTTTACTTACGATAGTGTCATTTGACCAGATAATTCAGAGGTTCTCTGATTGTAGAGGCAAGCAACTTCATTTTTGCAATTGTTTTAGGACATCAAGAAACTAAGGTTAGTAACTAATACTTTCAGCTATAAGCAGTAAGTTATTCCAGTTACAGTGAGAGAGAAAAAAAGATACTAAACACCTGTGATGGGTTCAAATGTGGATGAGGAATTCTTCTTTCCAAGAAGAAGGGTCCACATGGGCACCTGATCTGTGCACAGGAAGATCATATTTAAGATATGTATCACAATAAATATCTCTACCTCTTTGTTCATCTCGCATGCAATAAAGAAATATCTGCTGGCTCACACATCACAGCACATTTTGTTATGTATCACTCAGTTGAAGAACTATATAGTTTATATTAATCCTTTTAAGCATGTCTCTAGTACTAAAAATACCAGGTGCCTATGGTCTAAATTTTGGAACACTTCCAATTTTGTGCATATTAATGTCTACTAAAGTAAAATTTGAACGTGCAACAATTAGAATGCTAAAAAATGAACTGCTTAAATAGCAACTCAGCTCAGTTTGCATGCATAAATGCAGTCTGTATGCAAAACATACCACTGCTATATTTGCCCTCGTTGAGCTATTTTGCGTTTTGCTATTAGTGCAAAGCAGCTGGAAATCTGGAGTAAGTGGCCAGTGTTCAGCCAGCATAAAGGAACCTTCAAGAACTGCAGAACCTAAAATTAACTCGCGCGAATGCCCCTCCTAGGTATCCTCATGCCTGGAGAAAAGTTTTTCTTATTCCCCAGAAATTCTCAGCTCCTACAGTGGCCTCATTGGTAACATAAGAGCACCATTCATAAGACCCAACTGTCCAACAACATGTTCTAGAATATCTCAGAGAGGAAGGAATCCAGTTACTGGAAGATACCCTCAATTACTGCAGGTCACTAATGGTCTCGCTATACAACTCTTTTTGTGGGTCTGGGAGAACTACCAACAAGCATACCTCACCCACTTTCCCCCACTCATGCGATGTAGTCAGTAGAAATAGGAAAGTATAATGCAGTGTGTGTTTGAATAAAGTTTTTCTTATGATTAATTCTAGCAACATGTAACATGTAATGCAAAGCCAGAACATGATAGCTTAAATGGCTTGGCATTTGAATAGGTTATGTTTAGATCAAGTAATTGTGGCGGTCGAGTGGTAGGCCGGGCTGTGGCCAGTAGCCCCGAAATAGCAGGCAGATACTTTTGACCGATGGAGCGGAATTAGGCACTGAAGCGTATTGGCTGAACAAAGAGATTATTTACTTACGCCGTCGGTGTACACAGCGCAGGAAGAAGAACTGACTTAG
Source organism: Alligator sinensis (assembly GCF_000455745.1). NCBI lineage: Eukaryota > Metazoa > Chordata > Crocodylia > Alligatoridae > Alligator > Alligator sinensis. The sequence continues at coordinate 420,369 of NW_005842484.1, forward strand.
GTTACAGTTGCAAACGTGAGCTCTCCGAGTAAGACAAAATTACATGAACGGCTTATCAGGCCTGCAGGGCACGGGGGTACGTCGGGACGGTCGGTGACGGGGAATCGTTGGTGGGTGATCAGTCTGCCAAGTTCACTCCGAGATGTGCGCGGAGTTCTCCGAGTTGGGCGGAAACTGCTTTAACTTTTATATGACTAACAAGCCAATCGCAAGTCACCAAATGTGAATAATTTAGAACCGGCCAATGGTGATGTACGTGTTTGCATAAAGTTGGCGGGAACTTTTCACTGCACTGGGGTTTTCTTACCGTAGCGTAAAATTCCACTGTGGTGAGAAATTCCACTGCGTTATAGGCATCAAATCAATGAAACCTTCCACTGTGACATAGGCACTCAACTACAGGGTTCTGACAGTAATAACAGCATTATATTGATAGTAATATGGTTTGTGCGTGTGTGTGTGTGTAATCATTTATACAATATGTAATTGAGCTATGTATTTTTTATATAGTGTATTAAGGATAATAGTACGATTGATTGAATGAATGAAGAGTGTATGGAAGGTTTAGAGTGTGCCTGTGTAAGCAAGAGGAGGTTTGCTAAGGCACTGAATACGCAAGTTACCAGACAATGAACTGTTAGATAGATGGCTAAAGAGCCAGTCTGTGACCAGGTGCAGAGGAGACAGGCTAAGCAACAGGATAAATGAGGAATTCTGCATGTCCTGCAATTTAGCCTAAACAACTTTCAAGGCTAGAAGACTGAATAAAATGACAGGAGTGACCTCAAGCTGAGATAACAAAAAGAATGCTGAGAAACAACATCTGGATGAGAACGTGTGAATGGAAAAGTACCTCAACTTTGGACAAAGACTTAAAATCCCTATAGAAGTGGGATTCAGCAATGCCAGAGCGGGGAATTCACACTCTGTAACCTTCACTGGAGCACAGACACATCGTTCAACCCTGCTCTCATCATCTTCAATGAGCCTGAGCTGGCCACCCAGTGCCAACATTGAGCAAGCAAGATGGTAACTATAACATCTGCATAGAGTATGTTTGTCTGTGTGTTTGCCTGTGTGAATGATGTGTTCATTGTAAGTCTTTGTATGTTTTTGTTCTATGTAATCAATAAATTAGGCACTTTGCCTTATCCTCCCTTATAAGGTCTCACTCATCATTTGAGCAATTGGCAATTTGTGTAACAGTAATGCCAGTACCTATGCATAAGACATTGGTGAAATGTCCTAGGGAATACTGTGTTCAGTCCTGGGTGTCCATTAGGGCTCTGCGAAACAGCACTGTACTGTTTTGCCTTGAGTTTTGACATTTCAACAGAGCAGCGTTTCGTATTGAATTTCATTTTGAGTCGAAACTGCTGTTCTGTTCCATTCTGTTGAAACAGAAAGGCTGTTTTGATGCTGTTTTGAGTTTCACTGGGGATGGGAAGTCAGCCCAGCTGGGCTGACTTCCCATCCCCAGAGCTACATCACTGGGGCAGAAGGCAGCCCAGCTGGGCTGCCTCCAGCCCCCCGGTGCAATGAAACACGGGGGACTGGAAAGCAGCTCAGCTGGGCTACCCCCAGCCCCTGGTGCTATGTAGTGTGGGGAATCAGGAAGCAGCCTAGCTGGGCTGCCTCCCACCCTCAGTATGATGTAGCAAGGGGAACCAAGAAATAGTGCAGCTGGGCTGCCTCCTGCCCCAACGCGATGTAACATGGGGGACAGGAAAGCAGCCCAGCTGTGCTGCCTCCCACCCCTGGTGCAATGTAGCACAGGGGACGGAAAAGAAGCCTAGCTGGGCTGCCTCCAGCCCCCGGTGCAATATAGTGCAGAGGACCGGAAAGCAGCCCAGCTGGGCTGCCTCCCACCCCCGGCATGATGTAGCATGGGGGACCAGAAAGCAGCATAGCTGGGCTGCCTCCAGTCCCCGGTGCGATATAGCACAGGGGACCAGGAAGCAGCCCAGCTGGGCTGCCTCCTGTCCCCTTGTGATGTAGCATTGGGGACTGGGCAGCAGCACAGTTGGGCTGCCTCCCGCTCCCAGCGCAATGTAGCGTAGGGGACCAGAAAGCAGCCCAGCTGGGCTGCTTCCCATCCCGTGCCGGATCTTGTGCTGGGGATGGGAAGGCGGCCCAGCTGGACTGAGTTCCCATCCCCAGCCTATGGTCGAAACATTTCAACTTTTGAAATGTTTTGACCAGCCTCATTATTTCTCGAGGCTATTTCATCGGCATTTGTTTCATTCTGATTTTGCTGTTTTGACCTTGAAATTGGTTGAAACAGTATCGGAACAAAGCGGCTGGCGAAATTTCTTATAGCCCTAGTGTCCATGCTCAAGGAAGATGAAGTAAAACTGGAAAAGATGCAAAAAAGGGCTATCATTAAGATGATCGGCAGAATGAAAAAGGCTTGTTAGAGGAGATGGAACTAGAAGAGCCTGACTAGTTTAATCTAATAAAGTAAAGGCTGGAGGGATACCATTGCTTTCTGTACAATCATTATAAGAGCAAACAATAAGGACACAGAAGCTGAAGAGCAATGGTGACATAGGAACAAATGCATTAACTACACATAAATACATTTAGGCTGGAAATTAGAAGTTTTCCTAATTATCATAGCAGTAGGGTTTGGAGACAACTGAGTAGCCCCAAAGAGTAGTGGAGGCAAAAAAATACTGCTTTTGAGATGGAATTCAATAAGCATATGAAGAGGATTAGAGGATACAGTTCCCACAGGAGTGGGGACTGGGCCAGTGACCCTGGAGGTTCTTTTCAGCTCTATATTCCTACGTTCCTAGGAAAAGTCAAGATACATTTTAGCAATGTTTCTGCAAACCAACTTACCTAAAATCACACTTCAGTCCAGGCGTGACTCCTAACACTTCCTTAATCCCACCTGCCAGACAGTCCGGTTTGGTTGCTGAGTAACTGCCATAATACAACAATAAGCAAGAGTATGGCTTGCTGGGTTTGTTAATAGCATACACCTTGAGCACCCTTTTGAATCAGTGTTGGTGCTGAGCAGCTGTTCTTGCTGATCTCCACATTGCTGCTCACCCTACTCTGCTTCTTGTAGGATTGAGCTCCTTCACTCTCTTATGCTGTTGACACTACTTTTTTACCTTTGAGCTCTCCCTCTGCATGGAAGCAGGTGGTATCCTACCCTAGCTCCTTTGATACACAAATGTTTACACTGATAATCTTATGGGTGGGCTTTCTGGTGCTGACATGGGCAAATCCCATCAACTAGCTCCATATAGGCCAGTATATGCATGGACAGTGAGACAACGGAAATAAATATTACAGCAATTGAACTGGAAGGCTTTTTTTCCTCCCTAAGCATCTGTTCTACACGTGTTCAACAGAGCCTCTTTGTCTTTTGTCCAGCATTATGCTTGTGGACCTGAATTCCCCCAAGGAGTGCAGGGTAAAGATTTGTTCAGGGAAGATAGAAGATAACAGCCTTTCAAACTTCAATCCTTGAAAGCTTAACACTTTCCTTAAAATTTGTTCTCACCCAGATAGCCTCCATAGGGCTATGAGCTTTAGTAGTTCTAAATTATAGTCACTTCTTTCCTATCAAGTATTTTCACTGTTAGAGTGACAGAGAAATTCGAACTGCAGTCTATTTGTCCTTATACCAGTGGTGCATAATGAGGCATAATAATACATCCCTTGGGCACAGACAGAACACAAACTCCCCAACCTAACTCATGGTGATTCATAGTAATTGCCAGGAGTTAGACCAATCCCTCCAGTTCAACAGACATTAACTGTTGGATCCAGAAGGTGGAGGACTGGCTCCAATTTGAAGCCTAACTCAGGAGATAGGCTGCATCTTCCATCCCCCCTGAGGCTCAAATCCACCACCACCCAATTCACCATTCCTCCAGCTCCGTGTGCTGCAGCCAGAGCAGACAAAAATTAATTAAGCCTCTCCACATCTTAATTTGAACCCTCATACAATGAGGGTTTCTAATTTGTCTCTAATTTGTCTCATGTTAGAGGGCTCTGTAGCCATGCTCTTCTGTTTGAGCATGGCTTTGGGTTATTTCAAGGGACTGATTATGCAACAAATGTCATTTCTGTCTGTGCCCTTTGTGTAGCAAACACGACATTGCAAATCTTAGCAAAACATTTCAGGCAAACATTTTCTTTGGATATGATCCCCACAGGGGTCACATGCCCAGTATTTCTTCTGTGTATTTAATCATGATAAAAATCAAGCATCACCTGATTTGAGGGCCAAACCACAGGAAAGTATACATTGATAAGATTTTATGTAAAGCCATAAAGAAGGATATGCTTGCTAGGATGCAAAAACTTCAGTGAACTTTCAAAAATTAGCCTGAATTTTCACTTTGTAATCTCAAAACAAAATGAAGTGACTCTTACATGGTTTCAGGTTTAATTGTGAATAATTCACCCAGCTATTGTAACTATCCTTACCTAGAGGTTGTGTCTTCCCAGCAAACTAACTCTTTTGTTGGCTTTTTGGATATGATAAACTTGTGCCTTAAATGATATAACCCTTAGCCAATTCTGTTTATGTGAAATTCTCAGCTGGTACTTCTCAAAATAACAGGAAACAGGACTGCATATGCATTACTTTTAAAAATATTGCACAAATTTTCAAATCTATCCAGTAATTTATGCATGCAAAAATAAAGGGATACCTAAAAATTGAGTCTATTTGTTATTTATTTGCACACATCCTCTATGCTCTTTAGCAGGAACACATGAGAAAATATAAAAATCATTTCAGAGGCTAATAAGAGATCTTGCTCAAATATCCTCAACACTTAACCAAGCCAATTTTATTCAGAAAATCATCTACAAGTGTAATTAAAGAAGCTCTCAGGAGGCCAGACAACTTCAAAAACACCTGATCTGATAAACATTGCCATGATCTTATTGTTTATGAATCTACTAATGTTAAAGAGATTCCAAGATACTTCCACCCCAATATTTGTTCAGGATCCACTCTTGCTGGATAATATATTTGTATATCATATAGGTAATGGTATGACTCCCTGTATCTTCAATGGTGTTCATAGATTCATAGCTTCATAGATGCTAGGGTCGGAAGGGACCTCAATAGATCATTGAGTCCGACCCCTTGCATAGGCAGGAGAGAGTGCTGGGTTTAGATGACCCCAGCTAGATGCCTATCTAACCTCCTCTTGAAGACCCCCAGGGTCGGGGAGAGCACCACCTCCCTTGGGAGCCCGTTCCAGACCTTGGCCACTCTAACTGTGAAGAAGTTCTTCCTAATGTCCAGGCTAAATCTGCTCTCTGCTAGCTTATGGCCATTATTTCTTGTAACCCCCCGGGGTGCCTTGGTGAGTAAAGCCTCACCAATTCCCTTCTGTGCCCCCGTGATGAACTTATAGGCAGCCACAAGGTTGCCTCTCAACCTTCTCTTGTGGAGGCTGAAGAGGTCCAGGTGCCCTAGTCTCTCCTCATAGGGCTTGGTCTGCAAGCCCTTAACCATATGTGTGGCCCTTCTCTGGACCCTCTCCAGGTTATCCACATCCCTCTTGAAGTGCGGCGCCCAAAATTGCACGCAGTATTCCAACTGCGGTCTGACCAGCGCCCGATAGAGGGGAATTGTTTGATTAAGGCTAAGGACAGACATTAAACATAAACCGGTTTAAGTAATCAGAAACTGGTTTAAACCTGTAACAGAAAAGATGTTCAGTGCATATGAACCAGTATGAAAATGGCTGAAACTGGTTTGAGATAAACCTGGTTGAATGTACAGGTGACCCTCGCCATTTGTGGGGGATATGTTCTCATATCCCCCGTGAATAGCAAAATCTGCAAATAAGGCACTGCCATGCCGCCCCCCTCCCTGTGGCGGCTGGGAGGGGGCACAGCAGTGATGGCAGGAGCATGGCAGCAGTGGCGGGAGCCTTGCAGCAGTGGTGGGAGCCCGGTGGCAGCAAGCACGGAGCTCCCAAGGAGTGTGTTTAAAGTGAAGTGTATTTAAAATGTGGGTTCGGCATTTGTGAATATTTGAAACTGCGAATGCCGAACCTGAAAATAACAAGGGTTTCTTGTAGTATCAGACCTAACTGAGTTGGCTCAAACCAGTTTATGCAATGTTTGTCCCAGACCCCTTGCTGGTTTAAGATAAACCAGACTCCCCCAGCATCTTGGCATGTTCTCTGGGCCAGGCAGGGTTCTCTGCTCCACAGCAGGGCTGGCCCCTCCCCTCTGCTCCCTTGCTGGAGCTTCAGCAGAGACTGCAGGCATGTGCCTGGCTTCTCCCTGCTAAGCAGGGATTATTCCCCCCACCCCTTTGCCTTACACCTCTCAGCATTAGCTAGCAGACCACATGCTGGCTACAGTCCATGCTGTGAGAGACAACAGTCAGACAGGTTTTTTGGAGCTAATCAACAGGTAATTGGTAATGTCCTTTCTTGGAAAAGCTGTTTAAGAAGAGCTTGAACTAATGGAGAGAGACTTTGTTTTCTTAGTGGGCTGGTAAACACTGAGTTAGGGGTGATAAACATTCCCTGCTGGGCTGCTCAGGAAGAGTGGGGAACATCAGAGCATCCACCCCCCTCAGCTCAGCTCTGTAAAAGGGAAGGGAGGGCTGCTTTAGCACCCCCCGGCTTCTAGCCTGAGCCACTGCAGGCATGTGCCTGAATTTTTTCAATCCAGAGGGGATGTCTGTGCAGTTACAAACCAGTTTAACCTAGCCAGGGTAAACTAACCTGCAAAGGGTGAATCAATTCAGGCTTTCTGAATATCTGTCCCTAACCTAAAAGTTCCCATGCTAATTTATAATGATACATTGCAAACATCAGGCAAACTACAACACGAAGGAGCATGTGCATGAATGTTAGATGTCTTAATGCCCACCTATGGCTTACACAGTGACTTCGGCATAACCTCAACATTAAAACATATACAGAAAAGTATCTGTACCTCCAGCAGAGGTTAACTTTGTACTGCAGGAGGACAGGGGTACCTCTTGGTGATGAAGCATAGTATTGCATCTTGGTCCATTTAATCCTTGGTGTTTTGCTGAGATTGCTGTAAAAAACCCTGAAACATTAACTATCATTGAAGTCAATTGAAAATCTCCTATTGGCTTCAAAGAATGAATAGTAAAGTCTCTAAAAGGAAAAACAAAACTTGTGTTTATTGTAATATGTGTGCGGGCCCTCTCCCGATCCCGCCTGGGTCGCCATGTGCAAGTTCTCTCCCGATCCCATCTGGGTCGCCATGTGTGAGCCGGGGGCGAGCCGGGCCCGTCTTTGTGCACACAGGCTGTGGCCAGCAGCCCGGACACGTGGGGTTGGAGAAAACCACGGCGCGGTACGGTACGCTCGAGCTAGAATCAGTCACGGAGGCATAATGGTTGATTGAAAAGATTATTTACTTACACCCCAGGTGGTTGCGGTGTAGGCTGGTCAGCTTTCCAGGCACAGCTCTGCTTGAGTTCTCGGTGGAGGACTCTAATAGACTCGGTTCCTTGACCCCGGAATGGTTTAGGCTCCGCGGGTTCAATAATTCGTTCTCACGGAGCAGCTGTATCTCCGTGGGTTACTCGGTTCCCAGGTCCCCCGGAGCTGTTAAGACTCTGTGGGTTCGACAATTGGGTCCTTAGGATAGGGATACGTCTGGACTGCGATCGGCGACGGGGAGAGGCTAGAGGTTATGTGCCTCGGAGTTGTTAAGGCTCCGAGGGTTAGGTAAATAGGTTCCCCGGAGTTGTTGAAGCTCCGTGGGTTCGACAAATTAAACCTCTGTTGCCCTCTTAAGGAAAAAGCTGGGTTCGTATGGATCAGCAGCGCTTAGAGATCCTCACGCTCCTTTCCCGAACTCCACGTGCTTTCTCTCTCTCCGACTTGGGCGGAAACTACCCAAGCCTTTTGTACGGCTAGCAAGCCAATAGCTAACCGCCACGTATGCCTACATTTAGAACCGGCCAATAATGTGGCACGAATCTAAATACAAATGGCAGGAACTCCTTTGCATCGTGCATCACTATAATGCAAAAGGAATGCACTATGCAAAGAAAGCTACAGAACTGGCGGGAAAAACTCCTGCACACGGGTTCTTAATTGCAACAGAACACTCCACCGTGCAAAAGAGCTGCAATTTGGCGGGAACATGATTTAGCGATGCCGAAGCACACACAAACAAGAAAAACCACAACTTTGGGTTGTGACAATATGGATGTATGTTAATTGGGAAGAAAACTTAAATTAATTTATTTTTATATAGACAACCCAATACAATGCCAAATATATCCTGAAATACTCACCTGCATTAGATTTTGAAGATGAACTAGAGACATTATATCCTATCATGAACCACCTGTGTGGTCTTTCAAACAATATTATTTTGTTATATCCTGTGTAGCGAGCGATCTATTGACACTATGTACAGTGGAAATTCTCTTGGTTTTCTGGAACTCGTGACCAGTCTTGATCCATTTTTATCATACTGAAGCACACGAAGCAACAGAAGGGCCTTTCAACTGTCATTTTAGATTTGTTATGAAATGCTGAATATTATAGGCAAAATTGCTGGATGGGAAATATATCTTCCAAAGTAGTAAACAGTACAAAACAACATCATCATTCTTAATTCAACCTTGGGTGTCTCTCTGAGCCATGTAGTTGTCACTGATTTAGAGTTGGCGACAGGAATCTTGTCAAAGGGGCTTTATGTTGTGCTCAGGGTCAAAATCACACAAATGAAAGTCCCAATAATTTTGATATTTTTACAGTTTTAGTGAAAAGACTCTGCTCCCTGAGTCTGAGGCACCTGCCTATAGCTCAGTGAATCATATAAGTTTGTGTGGATACTTGGCAATTAGTAGAGCCAACTGCATCAGTTCAGTTCTAGGGTTTGAACTATCAATCCTCTCTCTCAAACATGTTATACCATTCATCCAAAGGTTTATATATTTCAACTGCTGTCCTATCAAGATTGCCCTATGACTGAACTTGAAACACAGCCATGGGTGTCTGCTTTAAAGTAAATCAGAAGTTTTGGTGAAATGTACATTTAAGCATGTTAGTTTAAATACTTTCTTTTATGTTTTAATAAAGTGAATATGGATTGGTAAAAAAATGATATGGATTTTTTGACAGGCATTGAGCAAGCTAGAATCATTGGAACAATTTCTGAATGACCTGTAGGGTCATTTGGATAAATTTTGAAATACAGTAGCTATAAGAACACTCCATAATAGGATTCTGCAACTACTCCTAACATAGTCATCATCCATGTCAAAAGAGAAAAAAATGGGTAAGAAGTATGCAATACTGAGATCCTATTATGTTTCCATATTTTTTCAATACAGAGACACTAGCTACAAGATCCTCTGGTTGATAAATGCATAGATAAGTGCATCTAGCATCTCAATGCCAAGTACTGCATGCCAGTCTGCACAGGTTAGATAAACACTAGACTAGGATAGCTTAGGCAGAAGTATTCTTCTTTTGAATAGAGGATGGACTACATGACCTCCTGGAGACCCTTCCAGTCCTATTTTTTCTAATTCTAAGTCTTTATTAATAGGGTCCATCTGTTGAGTACTAAATAGCATTTTCTCACACAATGCTGATGCAGTAAAAATTGTAAAGCCTGGGACTACAATTGTACAACTTCAGAAAAATTAGCTAAGTCATTTTGTTTTTCAAAAAGAAAGAAGACTCATAAAACAAACCAACTAAGCCTGACTGGCTTTAGGTTTTGATGTTGCTGGATCAAGCATTCTTTCGCTGGTATGTTCAGAATCAAAAGGAACATCCTGATAATGAGACATGGTGTTTTTGTGATCTTTTTTTATTTCTTGTATTAACATTAGTGAAATGAAAAAGGCCATATCTAAAGCCTAAGATATTCTTTTTTCCTTTGCATGTTAAAGAAAAAAAATAAAGTTCTTTGTAGAAAAATGAGAAACAAAAAAAAGTTGCTTCAACTCCTTTTGAAAGAGACCAGATAACTTCAGTTTGTGATGGTGTGAACCTGTATCTGCATTATCTTCTACCTAATTCCCTTTCTCTATAGTGTCAGTTTATGTTCCATTTTTGTGAAAATTCATTAGATATCTATTCAAGCCAGGTGAAAAGATGTTGTATGCAAGAATCCAGCCAGAAGTATGCATAACATTTAAAACCCCAAAACAGGGCATAAGTAAGGTTGAAAGTGGGCTAGGCCTACAGAGTACGCATTTCTGTATATTGTTGGGGACTCTCCAAGCAGTGACTCTCCTCTATAACAGACAATGAATAAAATTAGAAAAATAAAATTTTACTTCACACATCTGTAAACAATAATACACCAGTGATTCTCAACCAGAATGCCAGAGCACCCTGGGGTGGCACAAGATCCTGCCCCACCATAGGACAGAAAAATGGGGATCCTGCAGAGGGAAACCACAGCCTGCTTGTCCCCATGCTTCTCTGCCTCCCTACTCTGTGTTTTCATCACTGTAACCCCCCTCTCCAACTCTGCCCCCCACCCCCGAGTAGGGATAAAGCCCAGACATCTTGACTTCTAGCCATTTCCCTGTTCACCAGCCCTCTAATGGCAAGTCAGAGTATTAAGGTACAACATGTGAATTCTGAGATCGTGTTTTAACTTTAGTACTGCATAACCTTAACCCTAATCCGATCGCATAACATTCCACAGATTTAGTAAGGTCTATGTGTAAGGTATAACAATCCTTTCACATTGGATTGTTGGGGTGTGCCAGAGAGGGGAAGAGAAAACATAGGTGTTCATATGTTTCTCTCACTATGCCTGGGCCTCAACAGCCCATAAACAGGCCCAGAAGATCTGTCATTGCTATTCTAGCCTATAGCAACCCTGCTCAGGAGCTCTGGGTTATAAGATTTTGTATTTACATTCCCTACTCTTCTGCATTCCACTTGCATAGAATCTGATGACTCAGCCCTTTTGCAGGTGAAGAGGATTTCATATAGAACATGCATTCTTTATACCTGAGTAAGAAGGGAAAAAATTATAATCCTTTTTTTTAAAACAGTCATACAGGAAAATTGAGCACAAAAGCTAAGTACAGATGTTCAAAAAGCCTGAGGCAGAATTGATCAAACTTATGCAAGTTCCTCTAAGCAGTGTAGGTTACTTCAGGAGCGAATATAACACATGCTCGCCCTTTGCTGGTGGGGGGAACCCAGGCTGCCTGCACTGGCCAAGGCCAGCTGGTTGGGGCCACTCCTGCACGCCTCCCAATGGGCTCTCTGGGCTGCCAGAGACTGCCAAGTGCAGCCAAGCAGCCAGGCCACCCCTGATTGGCTGCCAGGCATGGCTGAACACCCCCCTCGCCCACTAGTGTCAGCCACAGGCATCTGTCAACTTCAGACAGGCAGCAAAGGCTACCTCGCTTGCCCATTCCGGGCAGCCTGCTTGTGCTCTCTGAGGCTGCACCTGCTCACGGGGGGAATGGGGATCCCTGGGTGGGCTCCCTCACACCTGCCCAGGGATGTCATGGTCTTGCAAGCAGGCACAGCCCCAGGGAGCATGGCAAGGCTTCAGGGCATGGCCAAGCACCCCACCCCCATCATTGTCAGCTAAGGGCATCTTACTTTTTGAGAGCCTGGGGGCAAGGCCGGCAGGGTACTCAACCAGAGCATAGCCCTCAACTGGCATAGTTCCCTGTAAGGGGGAGTAGTCAGGGACCACAAAGTGACCTAATTTGAATCAACAGGGGATCCAGTACAGAAGCTTGATGCACCAGTCTAACCCGGAGTATGAATGCAAATTGAGCCAGATCTATCTCAGACAGGGTTCTGCCATTTTTAAACCAGTCTATATGCACTGAACTTCTGTACTGTTACAGGTTTAGACCAGTTTCTGAGCACTTATACCGATAAAAGTATAATGTTTGTACCTAACCAAAGATGATTATTCTATAGCACATGGCAAAGGCAAATAACATTAGGAAACATATATGAGAATAGATATTTAACTATTAAAAATATAATGTTTGAATGTAAATAAACAAATATAAAATAAGGAGAGCAATATTCTTGCCAGAAGATTCTTAGACAAATCCTCCACTGTATAAAAACTAAGTGACATGAAATGGCAGATAACTCTTTAAAGACTCTCTGATGTTTTATAGCATTTCCCTTTTTGTATGGGAAATACATAACTCATTATTCTTTGTGCCTGATCATCTTCTCTACTTACCATGGCATAAGACCAGTGGAATTCTGTTGTTAAATAATTATTTATTTCTCCTGATAAGATAAGAGTAAGGAACTTTATCCTTAAAATAAAGCACTTGCAAGTAATAATAAATAAATTATATAGAGAAATTGACCAAGACAGATAAAACAGTAGTTTTGTCTATTTGTTTAATTTACTGTATAATCTTTTCTGTTAAAGCCATTACTTTTTGTATCTAATTTTTTTAACTCTGTGTCAGAGAAACATTTAAGATTTTTATTAATGTATCGGAGCTTATTTTCTTTTTTATCTTTATATATTCAGTACCTCAGAGGAGGCCACAGCTGGAATGCAGCTCTTAAATGTGATCATGGCAGCTTCAAAGGAAAGCAGGGAGGTCAGCATGCCTGAAAGGAAAGATTTTGCCATTGCCAAAGACCAAAGGGACCCTCGCAAGATAGGAGTTCTCCAGATAAATCAATGAAGTGCAGATAACACAGAAAGCCAGTGTTGGAAAGAAAAGGGTCCAACAGGAATATTAAAACCTGTTTGGCTTCTAAAAGACCACTTCACAAGACCTTCAATTAATCCTGTAACAATTCTTCTAAGGGATGGATTCAGAAGGGTAAACTCTCAGTCTAGGACCAGATCAAATGAATTTGTTACAGAGTTTGGATAAAATAATAATCCTTCACAAATCTACACTCATTTTAGTAACTGATCTCAAACAAACATGTTTTAAGATTCTGAAATTTTTGAACAACTGTTTGATTTTCTTGCCATTTTTGGCTCCCTAAAAATATTGAAATAGCATAAGAAAATTCTTACGTTACAGACATAATGTATCAGTTTTGTTCAAAGAAATATTAGCAGATCAGTGTGATGAAATCAACATCTGCCCCCAATTGGTTAGAAGGAAAGGCAGCTCTGAACATATTAAGAAACTTCAAAGGAAATACAAAAAGGGAAAGGTCTCATGAAAGGGAAAATTTATGTGGAATCTGAGGTAGTTTGTGCACACAGACATATATACAAATATTTGTTTAATGATTATTCTTTTAAAAAAACCCTACTTATTGAGTTCAACTTTTGTAATGTGCTTCTATTATCTTGAAGTAATCCACTTCCAGGAAAACAAGCTTTCCAGATGTTGTAATATTTTTACAACCCATACAGATGTCTTCTAGGTAAGCTCACCTAAAACATTTCACTTGTGTGTGTTCTGAGCCACATGATTCTAATCCCAGTTGTATTTCCACACACACACACACACACACACACACAGAAAACAACACACTGTTAATTTAGAATTAAAGGCATCTCCTCATAACAACATTAAGACTAACAAGCAAGCATAAAATAAAGCCAGAACAGCAGAATTTATACCTTACATGCTACAACTCTTCTAGCATTTACCCAACTGCCATCACAACTCTCAGCCATACCATTACCCAAACCCTCTTTACCAGGTTCTTAATAGCTTCCATGAAGACAGAAACTCCACATTGCAATTTACTCTTTGCTCCCAAAAGGAGAGAAGTTGGGAAGATAATATAAGACAGGGGTGTCAAAAATATGGCCCATAGGCTGGATCCAGCCTGCAGAGCCATATTATCCAGCTTCCAGCGCTGCCTGCCACATGCCCCATGCACTGACCCCAGCCCCAGCCCTGCACACAGCATACAGAAGTCATCTGGTGCAAGTTGCACATGGCTCAGGGCTGGTCTGGGGTACATGCTGCACGTGGCATCCACACTGGATCAGCCCTGCACACTGTTTCCAAGGCTGGTCTGAATGAAGGCCACAGACCAGCCCCACATGCTGGATCCACCTGACACAGATGTTCCAGTGTATGCTGTAATTGGTACATGGAGCTGGAGCCAGTACACATGCTAAAAGCGACACACATGGCCAGATCAGGGAGTGCACTACATGTGGTAACCACACCAGCCCAGCCCTGTGGGCTGAATCTGGCATGTGGAATAGGTCTGTGAGCTTGATTTGGCCCACAGAGTGGCAGCATGCCCCTCATCCAGCCCACAGAGCTGGTTGAGTTTGACACTCCTAATATAAAAGAAGATGGACTATGCTGATATTTGTCCTTAAAAACATGTGCGCCAAATATAATTGTTATATTAATTCAATTGTGGCATGGAGATGTTCCAGTCATGCATAAAAATGTACCATGACCAACTACTATGAAAAGACTATTTCCAGTCAGAGAGGTCTTAGTGCTAGAAAGTAAAATTGTGCTAATAAGGCCTAGAGAATTTAAACAAGCAAAGCATATCTTTGTATCTTTTTAGTAATAGATATATATTAAAGCTGATACTGTAGCCAAACAAATCTGTAGAACCTCTTAAAATGCCACACTCATCATCACAAAAATGTTTCACTTTACCCTAATTTTTATATTCAGTTATACTTATGAACTGCTAATGTAGATTCAACAGTAGCCATAAAATGAGCTTAAAAATCTAAATACTGAACCATAAATCAATAGCGCTCAGTAGTAGCACAATAAATCAGCTGTAGAATAAATCAAGTGCTGTTCACCAAAGTGTGAAATCCTGGATCTTTTGAAATCTATGGCAAATTCCCCATGACTTAAATAGGTCAGAGTTTCCCCTTTGGAAATGAATTTTGATGGTGAAAAAAAATTTAAGTGACACAAACCAGAAGAAGAAAAATTTGTAGTCTGTACCCCAAATCTAACCTGCTGATCATCACAACTGTAGCTAACACATCAGTCAGCTGGCCTTGACTCATATTAGAGCCAAAAGATTTTGAAATGGGGATTGTGAATCATGGGTGCTGGAGAGCACACTGGGCATGTGCTACACAGTCTTAGAGATATTGTTCCAAACTGCTGTGCTAACACTAATCACCGACTAATCACATCATACCAACACTATGTGCAGGAGAGTCCAAGCCTCAAGAATGCCAACACATCTGGCACTGCATTAGCACAACAATGCATGCAAAGTTGGTTTGAAATGTTGACTGGAGGAGTAATTTAAAAGGGAGGTGTAGCAGGATGAGTCCTCTACTACTACCCCTCTGGTCCCTGAACCCTGAACCCTCACTTTCCTGCCACACCTTTGCTGTTTCTGAAAAAATGCTGGGAAGCTGCCCAGGACTGCAAGGTACTCAGTAATCTAGGTCTTCTTACTCTTTTCTTCTTTTCTTAATACTCAATGTCTTAAAGGCTATATTCATGACCTCTGACTGCCTGATAGGGTGCAACTCCATCTAGATCTACCCCATTAGAGCTTGTCTGGGGATGCAAGTGTCTCTCAATCTGTTTACCTGCAAAATGCCAATCATTAACATGGCATTAAGATATCTTCTAGGTAAAGAGCTTTAACAAACAAGTGATTAAAACATCATTTTTTTCAAAAGTGGCAATCCCTGGCATGGCTTTACAAGCACTCATGGTGCTCTGGCCAGGTGCCAGAGGACTGGAAAAGGGACAATGTGGTCCCCATTTTCAAAAAGGGGAGGAAGAAGGACCCAGGAAACTATAGGCCCGTTAGTCTTACCTCGGTCCTGAGGAAGCTCTTTAAGAAAATTATCCAGGAGCACGTCTGTGAGGGACCAGCAGGGTAGATTATGCTTAGGGGCAACCAACATGGGTTCATTAGGGGCAGGTCCTGTCAGACAAACCTGGTTGCCTTCTACAACCAGGTCACAAAATCCTTTGACTCAGGCATCGCAGTGGACATAGTCTTTCTGGACTTTAGAAGGCCTTCAACACTGTCTCTCACCCCATTCTCATTAAAAAATTAGGTGACTGTGGCATCGATGCTTACACAGTCAGATGAGTCACAAATTGGCTGAAGGGCCGAACCCAGTGGTGGTGGATGGGTCATTTTTGACCTAGTGGGACATGGGCTGTGGGGTCCCCCAGGGCTCAATCCTCAGGCCCGCACTGTTTAACATCTTCATCAGTGACTTGGACGAGGGGGTGAAAAGCACCTTGTTCAAATTTGTGGATGACACTAAGATGTGGGGAGTGGTGGGCACGCTAGAAGGGAAGGACAGGCTACAACTAGATCTGGATAGGTTACAGGGGTGGGCAGATGAGAATAGGATGGGATTCAATACTGACAAGTGCAAGGTATTGCACCTAGGGAGAAAGAACCAGCAGCATACCTACAGCCTGGGGAACTCCCTTCTAGTCACCACAGAGGCAGAAAAGGATCTTGGAGTCATTATTGATTCCAAGATGAACATGGGCCACCAATGTGGGGACGCGGTCAGGAAGACTAACTGCACCTTGTCATGAATCCACAGATGCATTATGAGCAGGTCCAAGGAGGTGATCCTCCCCCTCTATGCGACATTGATCAGGCCGCAGTTGGAGTACTGCATCCAGTTCTGGGCACCGCACGTCAGGAGGGATGTAGACAGCATTGAGAGGGTCCAAAGGAGGGCCACTCACATGGTCAGGGGGCAGCAGGGCAGGCCCTATGAGGAGAGGCTACAGGACCTCAACCTGTTCAGCCCCCACAAAAGAAGGCTGAGAGGGGATCTGGTGGCCATCTATAAACTTACCAGGGGGGAATAGCAGTGAACGGGAGAGTTCCTGTTCCCTCAAGCATCACCAGGAGTAACTAGGATTAACAGCCACAAGTTGACTAAAAGTAGGTTCAGGTTAGACATCAGGAAGCACTACTTCACAGTCAGGGCAGCTAGGATCTGGAACCAACTTCCAAGGGAAGTGGTGCTCACTCCTACCCTGGGGGTCTTCAAAAGTAGGCTTGATAATCACCTAGCCGGGGTCGTTTGACCCCAGCATTCTTTCCTGCCCATAGTAGGGGGTCGGACTTGTTCTGCTCAGGTCCCATCTGACCCTACCAACTATGAAACTATGAAACTATGAACTATGAAACTATACAACCCCTCAGACAAATGAATGAATGACCATGCTGGAGGGGCAAGTGCCACATGCTAGTTAACAGGGAACATTTCCTGTAGTGACTGAGTTCTCCTCCATGGGCTTCCATCTGAGTACTGACTACACGTAACACCATTTATCTAATGAGATAGTGACAGTTTTATGCACTAAAATGATCTCTGTGCAATACAGCTTGAAGATTAAAGATCTATTTGAACTGATAGATCCCTTTGTAAACAAAACCAAAGCTCAAGATCAGATGGCTGTAACTGCATAGGACAGCATAATAGAACAGCAAAGAATTACAAGGGTTATTTACTGAATGATACTTCCCCATAGGAACAACACGGCCCTCCATTGAAAACCATCTGGAAACATTTCAGTACAATAGTACTTCAGGATAATGAGGTCTATCAATCATTCATATGACCACTGTATATGAAAGAGCTGCATGTTGCCTATAAAACAACCAGCTTAGATGTTATTTGCTCTTGACCAGAGATTTCACTATGGCCAAGAGGAATAGGTATCTGTGGTGCAGCTGCTGTAATGATAATACAGAGCAGCTTCTTTGAATAGATTAATCTGCAAAGTCTAGTAAGTGCATAATAAAGAAAATAGCTAAGCAAAGACAAGAACAAAGCCGCAGCCAGAAAGGTAAACAAGTCTAAGGGACTGCTCACAATATTATTTATATGACTGTTCAATTTCTGAGTATGATTTCGACAACTGTCCAACCTATCAAAAAAACCACAGGCATACTGTGGTGCATATGTGTGTTTAAAATAAAACAAGCTTTGTGGAAAAGAGATATAGCCAAAGTTCTTTTATTTTGGTTCCCTATATGTGAGATGGGAAGTGAATAAAGCAATATGTTATTAAGATCAAAATGGAGACTGATTAGAAGTGGACAAGTGGCTTCATAAAAACTTAGTATGTACAGACAGTGTTGCAATTTTGGAAATTTGTTTAGATCTTGATCCCACATTATCTGAAAGAGGATAATCATCTAATTCATTATGATATTATTTACCTCAGTAGAGCATGGAGGCCAAAATTTCAGATTCTGTCAGCAGCTTACATTTTCGAACTCTGCCCAACCTGCTTCACTGAGACCACATGACATACATTACCACTGATGCTGGACAATGAAGAAAGCAGGGAGGAAGCAGAAGGCCAGGGCAGATGTGCATGGGGAAGCATGTGTGGGACAGAGTAGTACTGGGACATTTAAGGATAAGGAAGAGAGAGAGAAGATAGGGACAGGGAATGGATTTGAGTAGAACAGATCTGGGGGTGTTATTACACATTATTTTTCAGACATGTTAAGGGGTCTTAAAACAGGAGGATCCACACATTAGGGGAGAGAAACATGAGTTAAGTGCCCCCTGCCCTCAAAAGAAATCTTCTTCCAGTGAGTCCTCTTCTCTAGCTTGTCTTGGGTAGCTCATGTTGCAGTCATGTTATACTGCTCCACAGGGCCACGAGGAGTTGGGAGAGGTCCTCCAGCATCCTAGGAAGCACTGCTCCCAGCCTTTTCCAAGTGGACACTCCATCTTCCTCCAGAGTGACAGCAGGGAGAGTCAGCAACTTACCCTAAAGGTAAGAATCCCCCCCACCCCTCTCCTCTGCTCCCGTTCTGGACTCACCCCCACCCCTTGGGGGCTCCCCTTAACCCACTCCCTGACCCCTCTCATATCCTGCCCCCCCCACCCCCCGCCAACGCGGGTCCCAGCTTACCTGCACTACCAGAACTGTCCTGGGGGATCAGGCAGAGGAGGAAAACCTGGCTGCCCACTGTCCAGCCTGAGGAGCAGCTGCATTGGTGCTGATGGGAAGGCAGGTTTCCCTTCCAAGTCAGCTCCCCCAGGACAGCTCCAAGAGCCACAGGGGATCTAGGATGGGAAAATTATGCAGGGCAGCAGTGGGTCCAATCTAGGCAGGCAAGGCTGGAAAACCTGATCCAAGCTGGCAGGGATATGAACCAATCAGGCAAGGGTTGGTGGGTTCATTCTGGGCCAGTGGCAGGCCTAATCCAGGTATGTGGGGACCTGATCTGGGCTGTGGGCCCATTACTGGAACGTATACCGCCCTAGAAAGCTGGCAAGTTGGGCAGGCATGGAGCAGACTTGGCAGTGGCTAACCATGCCCCTGCTGTCCTCTTCTCTAAGGGGAGGGGGGAGAGGGGATCAGAGCAGTACATGTTAGAAAAGGTATTAATGAACCCTTAACACATGACTGCTCACAGCACATGATAACATTCCTTAAAGTTAGCACATGCTAATTGAAACATGTAACTACACCCTGAGAGAAGTGGGCCTATATAACTTGGGGAAGGGGAGAAACAGAACGTATTTGGTGGCTTGAAGCAGAGGTCTAACATCAGCCAGCAAGAAAGCCAAGGAAAGTGCCTTGTATCCTCACGGAGATAAGAAACCCTGTCATCCTATAAAAGTAATGATGTAGTGTGTTATATCTGTGCTGACCCAGGAAATATGCAAGAAGCAGAATTAGTTTGATAATATCTTTTATTGGACCAGCTTTGTCATTGGGAGAGATGTTAGACAAGACTTTGAGCATAAAGTACCCTTCCTCATGTCTGGGAACAAAGCAGATACAGATTAAACTAAATATCAAGTAAAGCAAGTACTGGACACTAAAAAAACCAGGAACGTAATGCAAGCAATGGTTTTAAGGCTCTCTGCTATCCCCCCCTGTACTTCACAGGCAATAATAACATTTTTCCCTCTTAAGTGATTGGATCCTTCTACAGAAGTAAGTTTATCGACTTCAGTTGTGCTTTACTTAGTCTGTTACTTCTCATGACTTCTCTTTGTTGCACCTGTATACTGGGTGAAGTGACTATTTATATTCACATAAGAGAGTTAAACAGAAGTATTTGTGTTTCCTGGTGTTTAGCTTAGGCTGTATCTGCTCCTTTCAGACCTAAGGGAAATCAATTTGTATCCAAAAGCCTATATAACACTTCTGCCAACTATACAGTTGCTCCCAACAGTGGATTTAGGATTTTGAAAAGAGGGGAAAGGGGGTCAGATGGTGTGATGCATCATCACATATAACACAGTGCATATTTTTCTCCTAACCACCATGCTGTACCATACCTTACTGAACGTATGACTAGACTTGTCCAAGTCTCAAGAGTGCCAAGGTATCTATCATTGACACCAGCACAGCAATACATGCAAAGTCAGCTTGAAACTTTGAGTAAAGTAGGAATGAAGCGGGGGTGCAATTGCACCATGTCAGCAGTCCTGGATCGGCCTGGTCCAAACAAATCCTGCTTTCCCATCCCATGTAAAAGCACACTAGTAAGAAATGTGAGCTGATTCTGAGTTACATAGTGGTGTGAATATTCCTTATACTTTAAACAACCTAAAGGCCTTTTTCATTTGGTCAGTAAACCCTGGACCATTTTATCTTCCCTTTTCTCACCATTTTTTTCTTTTTAAAAACCATTTTCTTTAGGGCATTTTGCTTCATAGAAGCTGATTTCACTAGGGATTTAAACTAGTTTCAGTCTTAGCTAGTTTAACAGTTGTTTAAATTTTGTATGTGACCCCAAGTTGTGAGGTAGGGATAAAGGAGCCAACTACAGAACAAAGATAGTCAGAGCCACCATAGAAAAATTGAAAGTTTAAAAAACGTTCACCTCTCCCACAAAGGTCCAATCTGGCCTTTCTTCACCAATTTGTGGCACTCTGCCCTCTTCAAATTCTCAGCTGATTGGGAATATTGCTTTTAATATTGTGAGTCCTGGCCCTGGAGGGACCTGCCCTTTTATCTTCCTCAGCAGAGTTCATCCTTAAAGGGATTTTGGTCTGAACTTTGGCTGAGCTAATGTGCAGGATGCGGGCAAACAGAGTCCAGCCACCAGATGGAAGAGTCAGCCAGTCAATTAAGTCTGCTCAAATATCTGGTGACCAATCGACAAACAATAGGGAAAACTGAGTCTGTAGGAGAAGAGCTGGTAATAAATCTGCTTCTCAAGAGAGTTGCCTCTTATATATGTATATGGAGTGCAAAGAAACATTCTTCTGCTACTCACTGCCTGGAAAACAGCTATTTATAAAGAGAGAGAGAGAAACCAGGCTCACTTTTTACATTCAGTGAAAGACATAGATTCCCAAGGTTTGACTGATGAAAGGGCTGAATGCTGAGTGTGAGGCCAGATGGAAGATTGCCCTCTCAGAACTCAGATCACTGTGGAAAATGGTCATTTGCCAAACAAATAAAAAAAAGAAAGAGAAAAAAAGCCTAATTATCCCAGCCTCTCTAAGAAACAATTTCCAAAAATACACATTGGCCTTATCTGGAGTGGAAAATTTCAGAAGAAGCACCAGAGGTGTTTTATTTTAGCTTGGCATGAGTAGTGAAATTATAGGAATGGTTGCTAAGTGTGGCAAATGCAGCTGCTTCTCAAAGACATGGTTTAAGGGTCCTATGTAAGTCATAAAATCCCCGAGAGACTTGTAAAGAGCTGGCACCGTTTCATTTGAATTCGAGAACAGAAGTTTTTTGCAAGCCAGTTGGATTCGATTGTAGCAGAGCTCAAGGCAACAAGCGTAGAGCAATAACGAGAAGGCAGTTATCAATCATGCTAAAGCATTGTTGGCCTAGCCTCTCCACAATTCTCATTAACTGACATTGGTCCAGAAGCTTCCAGCAATGAGATTAGAAAATTTGCCAGGCTCATTGTGACTTGGGTGCATATTCTTAGCTTTGGGAGGAGAGAGCAGTATCGAAGCAAACCACAAGTAGCCATGGGAGAGTTTTGAATGGTCAGATCTGTGGGATTGTTGCTTAATAGTAACCTTCCCCTGAAGGGCAATCAAAACATCATTGTGGAGTAGGGAGGAAAAGAGGAATAAACCAAATGATGGAATTTATGTCTGTTGTTGCCTCATTTAAAACCAGTCAAGTCAGAATTAAAATAACTCATTATCGTCAAAAGATAGGTCTTCTAGGATGGTAAATCCCTATTTAAAAGAAACAAGCAAACAAAGAAAGAAAGAAAGTTCTAATCCAGGCAGCTGGTACTAGGCAGGACATTGTGCTCATATGGATTTGACCAGTTGAACCATTAGCTGATCTCCATTTGGTAGAAAGCTGTATCAAGCAATAAAAGCAAACCCTGCAATTCTCTGGGCTGAGTTAAGGCTAAAGCTTTTTCTGGAAATAATGGTTGGTTTACAGTGGTAAAGTAACTCGGCAACTTCTCTAGGGAAGACCAAACTGGTCAGAATAGGAATCAGTCCTTGCCTCATCCCACAGCTCATACCAGAAGTTTAGGACTTTCCAGGCAGCTTTCCTCTCATTTTTTCACAATATTTCTGACCTGCTGGGAAAGGAGACAGCCTGCTCTGAATTTTCCAGTCCAGATTTGCAGAGCCACATGGTGCAAATATTTTGTGTAAAGCCAATAAAAGTATCTGAACTTTTAATACTTTATATAAAACTTGTGGCCCTCTGCTGCCTGGGCTGACCAGGACCAATTTGCTCCCAGTCAGCATCTACAAGTGTGGTATAGTGCATTAGTTTAATGCACTGTTTTCTAGTACCTGTGTTTATCAGTACTAGCAAACAGTGCATTAAACTAATCCAATGTGTAGTAATTGCTGCAGATGTGCCAATAGTGATGCAGTCATAATATCTAATGTGCAGTAAAGCATCTCATGTAGATGCACCCAGCATGACCAGAAAGTCAACAAATTTGGTCTCTTCCAGAAATGGGAGATGGGAGATCAGAGTTCTAACACTGAAGACATTCCACTGAAAATGGCCCCAACTTTAATCCTCTCCTAAGTATAGCAGATATTTTACCTCAACCAAGTTTTTAGAGTAAAACTGTCATATCTTTTACAAGATGAATTGTCTCTGGGATACCTAGGGCCTAAACCATTTAGAAGGTTGTGCAGATTTCAGGGCACTGGAAAGCAATGCGCTCATTTGTGATAAATACAACTAGGAATATGAGTGGTCACATTCTGTACTAGCCATAGCTTTCAGATGC
>NW_005842484.1:443495-464480 GCF_000455745.1 Alligator sinensis
AATGAGAGACAGATAGCTATTCTTGAAACGTCATCTGTGATAATGTATGACCAAGAAAAAAATTCTTGGCCCGATGGGTTAAATCCATCTCTTAAAGTCAATGGAATGCTTTCCCTTGACTTCCGTGAGCTCTGGATCCAGCCCTAAGTTACTGAGAGTCACTAACTAGATTTTATACTGACAAAATTTTCAATTACTATATTCAACAGGAATATACTGTTGCACATAATAGCCAAGTGTACTATTAGGAGCCTTCACAATCTTTAAGATAAGAGAATGAGAGATACCCATTAATAAATGAAATGGAATTAACTTTTTTAAATAAATGCATAATTTTCATTATAAAGTGTCCCTTTAATGCAAAAGTGATTAACTGAGATTAGGTATTTTAGTTCCTACACTTGACTGCTATAATCCCCATGGCTGCTCATTTTTCTTCCAATGGCAAGCATGTTATTTTCCCCTTACAATTTTATTTATTCAGATACAGCACAAATAGTCTAGCTATATTTTAGGCTAACACTGAATCCCCAAGTCACTTACCCTATTTTAAGTCTAATGGTTAGGAAATTAACCCTCTCCTGTTTTTCTTCAGAATGGTTAACAAATAACTGTTCATAAAATGATGGTAATGATAAACAATTTCTCAGGCTCTGCCGAAATGAAATATGTCTGCAATTTCCTATTTTCTGGGTCCTTTTTTTCTCCTGTCTTTCCAGCTGCTTTTTTTCCTTCCCCTGTCTTTCCAAGCATCAACATCAGCTTTCTTCACTGCTTTGTTTCACTGTTGAGTCTTTGCCAAGATTCATCATTTCCTGCTTACACAGCGATCTAAACCAGACCTCTAATCAGATTCTGTATTGTGAATCCTTCTCCTTTGCACTTTTACCTAAGGCTCACGAGCCCTGAGGGTTAGAAAACAAGTGGTTTATTTCCATTTTTCATCTCTCATTTCCCCTCTTCTCTCACATATTCACACATGGCTAAAAATAGGTGATGTGTACACTATGCTACAGGGACCAAACCTGATCAAAAGCAATTATTTACACCATTAATTCTATTGCCTTCAACAAAGTTAACCTTAATATGGGCCAGTATGGATTAGATCTACGCAATATGTAAATGACTTTAACAGATAATGGGCCAAACAAAAGAACAAAATTTTATTTTGGTTTCTCACAAACAGAGAACAAGTCCAGTACTTGTTAAAGAAAACTGAGCAATCTGAGATGGTAAGAAATCTCCAGTTCATGAAATATTTTTGTCCTCAATATCTGATCCATAATTCTCATAATTTTTGCCCAGGCCTATGTGAGAATATTATGATAACATAGTAGGGTAGGTTCCCCCACATAATAATCAACCACTTTCTAACTGAAAAAAGCTTCTGAAGGGAACTGTTCCCGAATGTTGTCACTATTGCTAGAAATGCAAACAAAGTGTGTAAAATGAATTTCAAAATGTCTAGTTCAGAACAGTTTGGAAAAATCTCCTTAAAGCATCTGTCTCAAAGCCTTCTAACTGGCATACGCATGCATGCACATACACACACACACACAGGACTGATCTAAAGCACTCTCAGATTAGGAGAAAATGGCATCTCATGGCAAGGGATATTGGTTGTAGTCTTGTTGGTCTAAAGGCATAGGCAGACAAAACTCTTGGGGTAGAGGCAATATCTTTTATTAGACCAACTAAATAGCTGCAAAAAAAATTTCTTTGCAAGCTTTTGGGCCCAAATGCCCTTCTTCAGGAAAAGGAGAATTCAAAGATTATAAAATTTCTCCCAGGTAGAAAAACTTCATCTTACACAGGGGAACTGAGTAATGATATATTTCCCCTGGGTAGAAAAGTTTGTTTGTAAAAAAGCTGCTGGGTGAGTATGCAAATTAGGCACATGCAAAGGCTGAAGTAGCCTGTTTATTTGGAGGATTCACATGGCAGGCAGGGTGTTGGATTTTGCTGAAGAAGGGCATTTGGGCCCAAAAGCTTACAAAGAAAATACATTTTTTGCAACTCTTTAGTTGGTCTAATAATATATATTGCCTCTACCCCAAGAGTTTTGTCTGCCACTTCATGGCAATGCACCATAAAAGTTCCAGAAAAAGAATATCTGTCAAAAAACCCAAAAAAGAGACTCTGCTATGCAAGAGTAAAACCATATGTATACATGAGTTTCTGAGCAAAAGAAATTTGCCTCTTTTCTACTTCCCATCTGCACTAATTCTCAAAAGAAAAAAACCCTCAAAAACCCCAAACTCACTGTATTAAAAGACAATCTATCCACATTCACATTAATAGTTAGGCAAATAATCATTCTATTTTAATAAAGTCTTGACTCAAAATGTGTAAGCTTAGAAATATTGATACAGTGACATTATTCTTTTAATTAACCTGTGTTTGTTAACACAACACAAGTCAGCCATATAGACCCCTGGTTAAGCAACAACAAAAGAACTTCCTTAGTACTCACCAGTGTATATCATCAATATAGCAATAACTGTAATTTTAACATTTACATAATGTTAGGATGTTAGAATATCAATTTGTGATTTATTTTATTTGACACAATGACTAATGTGAGATTAAACAAAATGTGCTCTAAGGTAATTTACATCCTTCATCTTATGCAATTTAATATTTTCAATACCCTTTAGTTTACTAATGGACAAACATTTTTTTTAACTACATTGGTGGATAATTTAGGGAACTGGCTCACCAAATCTTTCACCTCTTCAGTTCCAAAACAGCTTCAGTGCTAGTCAGAGATAGTTGTTACCATTTAAAGGTTATTTTCTTTGTGGCATAATATGGGGGTACTGGATTGTAACAGACCAATATCTGGTCTGCAGTGTATCAAGAAGAAATGGCAGCCCAAGTAAATATACCCAAGTTAGTTTGAAACTAGCTAGCTTGGATAGTGACAGCAGATCAGCCACTGCTTCACATAGCTCAGTAGAGGCTGCAAAACCCACCAAGAAACTGTAAATATTCTAAAGCAGGGGTGGGCAAAATGCGGCCCGGGGGCTGGATGTGGCCCGCCAGGCCATTCTATCCAGTCTGTGGGGCCCCTAAAAAATGTTGAAAATTAATATTTATCTGCCCTGGGCTGCCTATCATGTGGCCCTCGATGGCTTGCCAAAATTCAGTAAGCAGCTCTCTGCCCAAAATAATTGCCTGCCCCTGTTCTAAAGAATAGTTTTTACTGAGCTCTGAGCTGTGTTGGCTAAACAGCTAGCAGTATCTGACGTAGGTAGTTTAATGATAAGTTAGATGCACCTACAAGCCATCCTTTTGACTGCAATGCAGCCATGACCTCAACTAGAAACAAGAATTTCTGAATAAGGCTGGATCAGTGATATCTATAATGTAGCATCCTGTCTCTGACAAGGGCCAGTATATGATATTTCAGGAGGACATGTAAGAAATCCCATAACGAACAACTTTGGAATAACCCATTCTTATAGGAAGCTTCTTCTTAACTCTAGATGTTCAGTAGTTGTCATATCCCAGAAAACTGGAAGGCTGTCATCTTTGTATGTGCTTATGCTATCCAAAGTAACTGTGGGAGTTGTCTTTTAGTATAGAAATGTTTAGCTCTCTTTAAAAATCCTGCTAAGCTGTTGGCTTCAATAGCCTGCAGCAGTGAGTTTCACAGGCTATTATTTTTAAAGCATCGGTATTAACTGAAAGCCACTACCAGAAGAAAAACAGAAGACTAACTGGGCCTAGAGCTTAAGTTACTGTTTTAGGCCTCTCTCAGAGTTGAGGAATATGGGTAGCAAACTAGGTATCATTTCAAACAGAGCACTGCTAAGAGTTAAACAGAGGACTATTGGTAGCTAAATAAGAGAGTCCTAGGACTACTTTTTGCTGGCTTGTGAAATTTTGAAACAAAAACATCCTTGTGAATGAAATTTGAATTAATTGTATATTTGCATAGTTACTTTTTCAGCTTTCCAAAGAAAGACAACAAGACAATAGCTACATATTTTCACGACCAATTCTACTGAATCCCTTCATTGTGCATTTATGAATAAGCAATAGTTTTGCGTCTGATCATTTCATGCCTAAACTCAACCCCTATTGAATGCAATTTGAACTATGGCCCTGTAACTCTCAATAGTTTTAGGAGAAGCATAAAAAATATTAACCTTGGGTTCACTCCTAGTTCTTTTCCCACAGTTTATCAGAAATGAATATTTTAAACAAGTCACATTTTTATGGCTTATTGTAGAAATATTCTGGTATGCTACATTTGACCTTATAATACAGTAAGTACAATAGGCAGTGTATAACCAGAGGGTTGGGAGAGACATGAGGCTAAAAGCAGAGGGACTTCGATCATTGGGGAACTGGTGCATAATCCTTGTGTAATACACAGCCTAGAGCATCTAATTAGTATTGTGAAATACTGTTAAAAAATTGAGCCCAAGTCAAAAAAAGATCATGCTCCTGCCCTTACAGTGGATTACAACAAGAGATATGACATCACTAACAGTTAATTGGGCAGCACCGATTTTGTCCCGTGGCTTAATGCAATTGATGCAAAAAGAGGAAGTATGTTGACAAGCATCATAAAAATCATTACAATTGTACCCTGAGTTACAATTTTGCTAACATGTACAGGGTCTCCTGCCCCCTTTTTTTTCCTACTGAAGTGAAATGAAAATGAAAATGTATCTCCCGTGAGTGAGAGATGCTTATAAAAGGGACTCAAACTAAACCAAAACTTGGCTTTCCCTTTACCTTAAAAAAAGAGTAGGCCTCCCCTTTGGACCCATTGGGAATATTTCTATTTCACTTTGTATTGGCACTTACCCTGCTAGACTTCTTTTGCACTTGTAAAATGTTTGCGATTCTATTACCCATGTAGTCTGGGCATGTAGGCATACACACATACATTGCATGTGTTCAGAGTCCTCCCTTCCCTTTTAAAACAGCTTCAAATGTGCATGCATCCATACCCAAATTAGGTCAGTAGAGGCAGGCTTGAAATCAAAGCCTTTGCCTTAAAACATTGGATTCGGGCAAAACCTGCATGCTGCCCTCTGCTTTTCAGTCCAGGCCCAACTCTAGTTTTATGGGGCCCTTTAAACACTAGAGAGGTAATCTAATCAACTTTGAGGGCCATTAAATCACTCAAAATATTGTTGTAGTAAAGAGATGAGGAAACACTCTGTGCTTAGCACCACAGAAAAATACAAAATTCTGGCCACAATGAAGCTGAGAGCTTTGCCATCCACCTCAAGTGGGCTAGGGATTCACCCAGGCTAGAGAGAATCTGCCTGGAGGATTTTTATCAACAGAGATCAGACTGCTTTAGAAAAAGGATGACCACAAGGGCTGTGTCCAGATAAGCTTGGACATGTGATATGTGGTGCCACAGATCCATTTGTGGCACCACACACCGCACATGCAGACATGCCCCTTACTGCTACCTTGCAGCATAGCGGTTTTTTTAATCCCAAGAGTTCTTTGGGTCAAAAAAAGCCATGGCAAAAAAAGTGGGGTGGTGCACAAGGCCACAGTGCATGCCACCCAAAACCAGAGCCTGGCCAGCTGGAGCCACACTCCAGCTGTTGGCCAGTCTCCCAGATGTAGGAGTGCCACCGCTGCAGCTCCCTGAGGCCCCCAGGACCCCAGGTAAGACTGCTGGGGCCAGCAGAGTTACTGGCCCCACACTCCCCTACTCCACCCAAGGTAACCTGCCACATGCCAGAGCGCTCGTGGCACAAGGTGTGCTGCTGCTTGTTGTCCCCATGGAAACAGACAGCCACGCTTGTCTGGACATAGCTAAGCTGGTCTTTGGTATATCAATTAACATTGCTGTATGTATAAAAATGGAAATAAATCAGTCTTTGTCCCCTTCGTAAGGCCCTCTAAATTCTATAAATATATTTTCTGTGCATCTCATCTCCTGGGTTTTACTGATAACATTGCAGTAGGATATTTGTAAGAGTTCATTCGTTCCTGCCACTTATTACACATTTTAACTAAATATGTTTATTACATTATAATCAAATGCAATGCTTTCTATGACTTCCCAAACAAAAGATTAGGAAGAAACAAGCAATAGCAATTAGGAAACTCTTAAGCAATATAAAACTTAATTTCATCTGAATATCATTTTAAAAAAAGAAAGGAAAAAAAACTCCACAAGGGAAAAGAAACAACAAAATATTATATATGTGCAACTTCTCCAAATAAAAGGCTTGTCAAAAGTTTTCCCATGAGATAACAAGGTCTTTAAGGTGCTCTGAATTTTTTAATGCTGCATCATGTGATTTTATGTTGTCATAGAAACATTACACTGTTTATTAAACAGAAAAATAGTCAAATGGAACCAATATATCTTGTTGACACAAAAATATTGCAATAGTTTTAAAAGGTGATTTACTTTCTTATCAGTAAAAGCATAGCAAGAGACGCTCATTTTGAGCCTTCTTCAAGGCTAAAAGGAAAGCAAGTCCCTGTTAAAAGTGATTTCCTAACATGTAATTAGGAGATTGATGAAACTATCAGATCAGCTGGCAAACACTCTGCTTTCACAGTTATAGTTGTGTTAAATCCATAGTAATCCCACTGAAACCACAAATGTAACAACGAATAATTTGACCAAAAGTCTTTCACTTGATAAGTTATACTACTGAGCACAAGAGGGCTCGCTTTTGAAAGATATTATAAGTGCATCATTATTCTAACCTGACAGCCCTCTCATTCAGGCAACAATAATGGCCTTTGATCCCACCAGTATTGCGGCTCACCTATAACCTGATGACCTATGTCTTTAGGGGCACGTGGAAACATTACACTTAGATCAACCAAAAAAAAAAAAAAAAAGATGGCCGACTCAATCTAACTTTGTTCACCTAAGCAGCTGCACTACATAGTTCAGACTAATCTGTACCCAATCTAACCAAATATGTGTACATGTTCAGACTGCAGCTCCAGGTCTGGGAAATCCCAGCTGCTTGACCTAACCCCCAACCTGAGCTTTTCTTAGTCCCTTCCACCCTGACTGAGCTATTTTTAGCCCTCTGACCAAGCTATTTTTAGCCCTTGGATTCCCCTGCCATCCCTGGATGGACAACCTCCCACCCACTCCCCCACAGACCCATCAACCCCTCCCAATCCTGCTACCACCCCTTGCAGATCCACTGGTCCCCTCCTAATCCCACCCATCTCTCCACTTGCCTCAATTTACTTAGACTGTGTTCCTGGCGCAACTCTCAGCATTGCCAAATGTGTGTACAAGTGGGACCCAATCTATGAACTTGCAGCTTAAAAGCAAGTCACATGATCATAGATCAGGTCCTGGGAATGTCTGTACGTGCCCTAGGTAGAAGCACTGTCAAGGAAAACAAACTACCTAATTACAAGGTCAATCTGCCAGCAAGAGGAAAGATTATAATCACCCCAACCAATGGCAAATATTATCAATGTCTTGGTTCCAAATCCCGTACTTTTCCCATGAGTTTCCTAGTCGATGGCAAGAATAGAATTTCTCAAGAGGAGATATCTAACATTGCTTATATAGTACAGCAAGGATGCAACTCAAATTTATCTGAATGAGAACTATTCAGATTGTGTTGAATTTTGACTGAGTTCTGCAAGCAGCTGTTTTTTCATAGTTGCCTGTCAAGAGTTGATTGTGCCATCTCATTAGCAGTGATTGGGGAAAGCAATAAGAGGCAATCTGCTTATAATTCCCAAAGAGGAGAGTTATGTATAATTGTGGCTAGCTTTTCTTTGACCTAGAAAAATTCTTGTGAAAAACACCTGCAGTGGAAAAGACTGACCAGAAGCTGTCTGTAGAGAAAGTGAATGAATCATTTGATTAGATATTAATAGCTGCTGAAGAGAAATATAGAAAATCCCAGTGTAAAGGTCAGTACCTCTGAGAAAAGCTGAACCAAAATTTCTCCTGTACTGATGAATGCTAAACTGTGAGACTTGTGGAATGAAGATCACTTAGGAATCACGAGAAGTAGCTCCATGAAGACATCTGTCCATGAACAACAGTAATTATAAATGGAATAAAATGCTCAGATGAATGACAAAAGATTAAAAAAAAAAACCTGACATTTTATAAAACCATACACAAATTCATTGAGAGTTTTGTGCCCAATTTTAGATGCACCTTAACAAAGTTATAGGAGAGACAGAGTGGGCTAAATCCTATTTAATCTTTATACACCTAGGCTGCATCCAGATGGCACAGCCACGTGGTACATGCAGAGGGTATTTCTAACTCCTGGATATCCTAAACACTAGATATCCAGGATATCCTAAACACTGGCTATCCAGGGGTCAAAAAACACCCCCGCACTGCTCCCTTGCAGCATGGAGAACAGTGGATCTGTCTGTGGCACCACATCCCACATGGCTGTGCTTGTCCAGACACAGCCTACGTGTATAAAGGTTAAATAGGATTTAGCCCACCCTGTCTCTCCTATAACTTTGTTAAGGTGCATCTAAAATTGGGCACAGAACTCTCAATGAATTTCTGTATGGTTTTATAAAATGTCAGGGGTTTTTTTAATCTTTTGTCATTCATCTGAGCATTTCATTCCATTTATAATTACTGTTGTTCATGGACAGATGTCTTCATGGAGCTACTTCTCATGATTCCTAAGTGGTCTTCACTCTACGAGTCTCAAAGTTTAGCATTCATCAGTCCAGGAGAAATTTTGGCTGAGCTTTTCTCAGCAGTACTGACCTTTATAGTCCGGGATATGCAGCGTTTTTATGACCCCTGGATATGAGGCTAAAAGCAGAGGGACTTCGATCATTGGGGAACTAGTGCAATAATCCTTGTGTAATACACAGCCTAAAGGATCTAATTAGTATGTTAGGATACATCCAAGGGTCAAAAAGACCCACAGAGAAAAAAAGCAGAGCCCCAGCTAAGGCTGCTGGGGCCAGCACAGTGCTTTCCCACCTGGGGTAACATAGCAGTGCACAAATGGTATGGGTGTTCCCCATGGACAACTAATGGCAGCACAAGGTGCGCTGCCATTAGTTGTCCCTGGGGAACAAAATATCCACTTATATCTGGACACGGCCCTAGATGTCACTTTTTAGCATTTATACAGAGCTTGGATTCTTTTCCACCTGTATATCTGAGCATGCTCATGTGGTTCACCCTAGCTATGTCCTGAGACAGAGTAGAATTGACAGGGTATGCACATGATAATGGGGAAGTCCCCAACACTTTAGATGAGGAAAGAATATGACCAGGGAGTTTGATGCCAGAGAAGGAGGCCTTGTAGCTCAGTTGCCTTGTGTTGAGGGCACTCACCCAGCAAGTAGACACCTGTGTTCTAGGGCCCACTTACCCAGGGGCTTTGAATTTGCATTACACATTTCTCAGCAAAGTTCTTCAAAAATCAAACTATGGGCTAAGCCAGTGGTTCTCAAACATTTTAGACTTGACTACAGAAAAATAATTTTAAAAATTCTGTTTGCAAAGAACTCAGAAAGACCACAACAAGTCAGAATATTGTTAATACTGTGATTCCTATTTGAAATTTCTGGGATTATTTTGTGAATCATGTTTGCACACCTAACAGTGCTAACATTTCATGGCACTCTGCAGCACCCTCGAAAGGGTCTCAAGGCAACCCAGGGTACTGTGGCACCCTAGTTTAGAATCAATGGACTAGGTGCTTCCCAGGAGACCCTCTAGGTCTACTTATGAAGCTGGCACTCTGTGCTGCCAAGAGGGAAAGATGTGGGGCCCATAGGAGGCCAACAAGAAAAAAGGAGAATGGCTTAAAGAGAGGCATGCTGCCCCAGAGGGGAGAACAATTTGAAGAAGAATATATCTGGGCAAATACGGTGATGAATATTCACAAACATTTTAATAAAAACTACAGATATGTATAGACTGTGGTAAGACTCTTCTAATTCCCTTTTTAAAAATATTCCTTCACCATTCACTTGTAGTTTGATTATATGCATGTTCCTGGAAAACTAAGCCCCGCTGTCACAAATCTGGTCAAGCTATCCAATCCACTGGGCCCACTGTGCTGTAAGCCTCCCTGGATTTCAGAGGGCTTTCAGCACTGTTTTCTGTCTTGACCTTTCTAGCCCACTTCCAGATGTTCTCTGTCTCTTAGACCTGCAAAGAAATGGATTCTTTACCCTGTCTGCCCTAGACCCCCTCAGGACCAGCACCCAGTATAACCCAGTACTGAGATAACCCAGTAGCTTAAACATACTCTTCCCTAGAATTGCAGCTGTATGGATATAATCTGGTCTGCAATGTCATTTTTCAGGGGCATGCAGCAGGTGTAAGCAAATAGACAGGGACAGGTGTTGTTCGGGGTTCTGAAACATAATTGATTTATATTTACTTGCATGAAAATACAAAGATATAGAAAAAAAATATAAACTCTACACACATGTCCTTGCCTCAGTGCCCTCACTTCTCTAAAGCATTCAGTAGGTTAGGATCAGGTCCCTTGGGGAAGGCTTGGGTTAAGCCAGAGGTTTTCAGCCTTTTTTGTTTGGTGTACCCCCGGCAGCTGGTAGAGAAGCAGGGAATCCTCTGGCTAGTCAACTAGTTGCGGGGGGGCCCCGGCAGCTGATTGACCAGCGGTGGGGGGTCCCCCAGCAGCTGATTGATGAGGGGTGGGGGGGAGGTGTTCCCTGGTTGACAACCCCTGGGTTAGGATGTGTACTTTACAGAGTTCTCTCATTTAGCTCTCACCTCAGCTGGGACCACAGCTAAACAAATCTTCACTACAAAGTACACATATCTTTGCCTCTCCTGTGTGTTTCTGGGAGTCTTTCTTGGTTTATATGTCCCTTTTCCAATATCTGGCTTCTTTGTTTTGCCTATGGTAACTCTCCACTGCTCCAAGCCCTCTATTTCCACTTCACTAGCCGACTGTTAAGATTTAATGATGAATTATTCATCCTAGTCTGGGAAGTATTAGGTCAGACCTGGTCAGAAAGAACTGAAACACATTCATATCGATGGTAAATATATATATATATCCAGAAACTTCAAAACTCCTTAACAACCAGAATTCTTAAAGTGCACATAGATTCCCCAAAAACATCACAATACATAATCACCCTTGAAATACTTGTATAAACACCTAAATATTCCTTTGATTTTCCACCCAGTAGTGATGGGAGTTTCACCCTCTATCCCAGGAAACAACATCAATACCATGTAACTTATGTATCTAACAACACACCATGAACAATGAATAGTGACAGACCTAATTACCAATGACTTCTCCCTTATGTTCCACCTCATTCCCTAAAGTCAGCTGAGAGCAACCTCCTGCAAGTACTACTGTACACTAAGTTAGTCTGGTGAAAACATGTGAGATGTCATTCTCAGTAGTCACTCCTCAGCTTGGGAAATCCCTCCCCATTGTGGTCCATCGGAGCCTGACAACTTCTGGAAGCATTATGAGACCTCTTAATTTTGTCAGGCCTTTAGCAGTCAAAGTTAAGTTTTGAGGTGCTGTCTGGGGACTTTCTTATACTATATATTATTGAATTTTTAAATCTTATCTGTGTTTATAATGTTTCTGTTTTTATTGTAAGATCCCCTGACCCCTCTTGGGGACGGTGGCATATACATCAAATAAATAAATAGTTAACCTGAATAGTCTGCAAACAATCCAAAATATACTTCATGAAGCGTTTATTGAACTACCATATTTTTAAAATGCAGATATTCAAAAGCAAAGCCTGCATTTAAATAGATTTTGAAGAGATGGGGGGATTGAATATATTGTTTGCTATGAATGAATCACTTGGCTCTGGATGGAGAGTTTGAGGTGTTTAGGTTAAATTGAATGATTCATACTTTTCAATCTCTCCCTCCCATTTTACAGAACAAGAAGATATTTGATGAAATCAGTGAACAGAATTAAAGGGAATACTATTAAATGCCAGATTTCCAAAAGGATGAAGAAAATAAGGCTGTAAACGTATAAAAGAGAAACGTATGCACACAAAATAATTTCAGGTCTAGTTATTCAGCAACACCTGTGCAGATGCAGACAAATTTCTGCATACACCCACATGTGCTTGCTCCAAGGGGGATATTTAACTAGATATATGCACTTCACTCAGCTTCAGCACAGCATGGCTATAGAGAACAGCCAAGTTAGGCATATGCTTCTAGCTGTGACTCTGGAATGTGGTCAGGGATGAATTCTGCTGCATATAGTGTCAGGTCAGTCTCTTAAAAAACTCATGTGGAAGAAACAAGTATTTCTTATGTAATATAGTACTGATGTATATTAAAAACATATTTCCAACATTTACAATGCAGTGTAACTATTGTAAAACTGCCACCTTTAAATAAAACAAATAATATATTGGTCATATTGTATAGGACAGATGATTCCTATAGAGCAAAGTATACATTTGATAAACTCTCTCAATAACCTCTTTATATATAGAAACAAAATGTAATCATGATATAGTTTGGGATTTTTAAATGGAGGCATTCGATACCTAAATCCCACTGAAATCCAAATGGGAGGTGTCTGCTTAACTTCCTTAATCCTTTTTGTATCCCCATTATATTGATAAAATAATTTTAGGTACCACAATCCTGACAAAATCCCATCTATTTTTAATTGGTGTCAAATCAGGCTTAACACAGTAATAAATATGTGAATGCAATAGAACTAGGTCATAGGAACTGCATGAATTTTATATTGTTAATCAGTTATTTACATAAGTACTAAATAATAAGACACTTAATAAGCTACATAACTATACACATAGATATATTGTCATTATCTCAAATAGTTTGACATTAAGCAAAGGTGTTTTAGAGTTTAGTTTTTAATATAACTATTGAAACAATTTCTATATGTTTTTTAAAAATCATTATAAATACATGTAACCTTTATACAAACACAAGCATGCACACACCACCAGGGTAAAAGGCGGCAATCCTAAAAATAAGTATATATATTCATTTGGAAACCTGGAGATAACCTAAAGTAAAGATTTTTTTGCCCATTTTTATACAGACTAGTGAAAGGCATGAAAGTAAAGTTTGAAACAGTTGAGCAGCTTTATAGGCAACATAAGTCTAATTCAGGAATAAGTTTTCCAAGAATATGGATTTTACAGACAAACCATAATTTATTTTGGAGTTGGAAGGGGGTTACAGGGTTAGATACAATGAAGCATATGATGCAAATGGAAAGCTGGTTACTAGGACCATAGTATTCCTACCTATCAGATACAGATTAGGAATAACTGCAAAAACAAGAATATAATGCACCTGGATGTTGTACACTATTTAAACCCAAAGCCACATGAACCCCTGCCTATACCCAGAGCTGGGTTGTTTTTTTTTAAATCACAAAAAATTCTATATTAATCTCTTTTTTTTAAGTGTTGAAACCAGTTGATTTTTTTATTTTTACATAACTGTTTCTTCACTTCAATAGCAGTAGCTCTGAAAAAGAGTTTTTAATTTTGAAAAATATTTTGTTTCAACCCAGCTGTGTGATTTTGAATAGTAAGGCATGAAACACAAAGCCTAGAAATGATCAATGAACAGATTAAAAATGTCATTTGTTGTCAAAGTGTTGAAAATCCAACCTCCACCCAGCCAAAAAAAGTACTATTCCTTTTCAAAACATACCATTTTACATATCTAAGATTGAAAGTTTTCAGGCGTATTTCTACCTCTGATGTCCTTGAGTTCTAAGTATGCTTTATCATTTTCTCAATATTACTTCCAGCTGAGCTGGTAAGCAGTTTGGAATCCTGAAATTTGGACACAGGATCATCACACATTGCTTTCAATTAATCTGCTCTCCAATTCTTTTTGCTGCCTGTTTCTACATCCTACTTACATTAAGAGCAATCTTATGCAAATAATCCCAAGTACTTAAATCTATATCTAGGCACCTAACTAAAGTATGATTTACAAGGTTTTTCAAGTAAAAGATCTTTTTATATATGGGATTTGGACTTTCTGTTTATACATGGCTATGAAATTATGTGTTATTGTACATAACTGTGTTACTATTACATCACTGAATCCATGTCAATGCAATTTTGCACATAAACACTGCAGACAAAAATTTATACTGCAGCCTGAGGCTGCAGAAATGTGCAAATTCCCAACTGGAGATTTTATTTTACCCACATTGCATTGTAATAAATCTGCTCTTTGGTTTTTTTGTTGCCTGCCTCTACCCCCTACTTATACCTAATTTTGTCTCATATAACAGTGTCCCTTAATACCCAGAGCTGGAAGCATATGATGTAACCAAGAGGCAAATATCAGGCATTAGTTTACAGAAAAAAGCACCAACATTATGGGCATGTTCCACTATACATTTTATGGTTTTTAACTATAACTCAGAATATACATGCACATTCAACTAATTCGGTCCCATAACCTCTTACACAATGCAACAAGCCTTTGGCATAACATTCTTTATTATTTCTGTAGATTTAAGATCCAGTGCAACCCTAACTGAAATCAAAGGACAGCCATTGACTTCACCGAGGATTAGATCAGGCTTTGTCAGAAATATCACTTGGTTTTAATCTAGAAAACAAGGTGGGAAGTTGCTTTTGAATCAGGTAACCACCAGGTGCTTCAAAAGAAAGTGCAGAACCCTGGTATAATTTGTCCCCACATTAGCCCTCGTGCTGGACTCTAAAGAATAAGGATTAATATTCTTTTCATCATTTTTATCATAACTGATTGTTGTAACTCTAAAGGGCAAGAATTCCTATGAGTGACATTTTTTATTGGACCAACTACATGGTTGCAATAGATGCAGGCAAGCTTTTGTGTATCACAGTACCCTGGCTCTGGGAGAGGCTTCTGGGAGAGAAGTGCACACAGCTACATTTAGAACAAAAGCTTGAGTAAAATACCCTATGTAAATAAAAATAGGATATAAGAGAAATTATCGAGTAGCCAGCAGGTGGAAGAGACAGTAAAAACCTGATAAAGGAGAAAAAAGATTGCTCAGAGGATTTGTGAAGTGCAGAATTTAGCAAATATCAGACAATAGTATTAGTATGACATTTGTCTGATACTAATGTAACTCGGAAAGCATTAGTACAGGAACAGAGTACTGAGTGGTAGAAAAGCGAAGGGATTTACTGCATGTCAGCTGCTTCAATTGTGCCCCTGTGCACAATTAACCTACAGTAAATGAAAGCTAAGCCACAGTGGTTTGGCCCTCTTGAAGTGAGCTATTGCTGACTGACTTTCATTTATCTCCGGGTAAGAATGTACACAAGGGGCACATGAGATGCTTAACTGCACAGTAGCATAGTTAACTGCTCAATAAGTGCACACATCTACACATGCACATGCTTACTGAGAAGTAAAACCCC
Source organism: Alligator sinensis (assembly GCF_000455745.1). Taxonomy (NCBI): domain Eukaryota; kingdom Metazoa; phylum Chordata; order Crocodylia; family Alligatoridae; genus Alligator; species Alligator sinensis. The sequence goes on from NW_005842484.1 coordinate 458,859, forward strand.
CTAATCGCACATAAATTTGATACCTGCAAATGCAAGTATCAAATTTACGTGTGATTAGTTACAATAATGCAATAACACATGTAGACATGACATGGGAGCAAGTTTGCTCCCTGGTCAGCCCTGCCACTAAGGGGCTGGCCTGAGGCTAGCTTCAGGACTCCAGGCTGAGAGGTTCTCCTGCCCCAGGGCTGGGCTGCCTCAATGACAGCCCCTTCCTCAGGCCTTTAAAAGCCTGCAGGCACCCCAGAGCCCTGGGGCATACCAGCTGGGAGCCTGTGGCCACTCCAGGCCCCTGTGTCCCCCTGGGCAGGCTGCCGGGCGTGCCCAGCTCCCGGTTTGGCCCCTCAGTACCCCACCCCTGCCAAGACCATGCTATCCAGGCCTACAGGCTGCTGCAGGATGCTATAGGCTCCAGCCAGGCCTGCCAGCCCCCAGGCCAAGCTGCAGCCAGCTTCTGAGTGCCAGGGCCAGCTCCACCTGCCCACATCCCACCCCCAGCCTGCCCGGAGCCTACAGGTGCTGTGGGGCATTGCTTCTGTGGAGCAGTGGCCAGACCCATGATGGGCCCCTGCAGTGGACACTGCAGGCAGCTGTCCAGGCCTGATAGCACAGGAACAACCATGCAAGGGCCCAGAGACACAGCGCGGGACCCACAGTAGTGTCATCCCTGTCTGTACCCATGCCCATGCCTGTGCCCCACCTAGGGCCCCAACTGCTCCATGGAGGAGACTGGCAACCTCATGGCACTGTGGGACAATGGAGAGAGACAGCGCAAGTTTGAATGTGGTGGGTGCTCCAACGCCCATGTCTATGTGGGGCTGTCAGCCCAGATGCAAGAGCATGGCCATGACCAGTCAGCACGGCAGCTGGCCTGCAAGAAGGGTTGGGGGGAACTGGGACCTGGAGCTGTGGCAGCAGGTGCTGCCAGAAGCCTGGCCTGGGAGAATGCTATCTTGGCCCAGGCAGCGCAGGCCACAGACAATGAGTGCTGGGTGCTGAACAATGTTCTGGCCCTGGAAATCACCTTCATGCTGGCTGCTGCCTGGCTCCCAACCCTAGCCCCACCTGCCCCCTGGCAGTCAGTTGCCACCAAGCAGCAGGCCCCAGCCTGGGCCTGGGAGAAGGTCCTGCACCACCTCCAGTGGACAGGAGCCCCTGGCCCAGCCCCCACCCCAGGTCCAGTGCCACCCAGCCCCCTTGCCTGGGCCCAGCCCCGCTGCTTGCCCCAGCCCCACACAAGTGCAGAGTTGAAGCTCTCTGCAGCAGGGTCAGGACCGCACACCAGTCCAGCTGGGCCTAGACACTGCCTGCTGGAGTGGGAGTCTCCTGTGCCAGAAAAGCACCAGCCTCCATCACCCCTGGGCAAACCCCCCATCTGCTGCAATCTGTGCAGTGTGCACACCAATGGGGGAGCAGCCAGAGACTGGGGTGCTGGCCACCTGTCCCCAGGCTCTGACACATAGTCACCCGCACCCCACAACCCCCTTACCCTAGGATGGCACACAAAGGACATTGAACACATTTTTCATGGGGAAAAAGGTGTTTTACTGTTGGTGGGTGGGATGGGTCATGGAGGGCTCCATTTGTTGGGAAGGAAGGGGAGCGGGGCTGTTTGATGTGAGGGGAATAAAAACTTGATCTTGTGAGATGTGTCTACAGTGAGTGTAGTGCTAGGAGTGGGCAAGGGGGGGATGAGGATGTCCACAGGGGATGGTGCAGCTTGACTAGAGTGAGGTGTGCTGGTGGAGATGGTGTGCCACTGCCTCCCACAGCCAGTGTCCTGGCCCCTGCTAGTGGGTGCACAGCTTTTCTGGGGCCTCAGCAGGGTGGACTACCGCTGCCACCACAGGTGGTGCTCCCACTGCCAGGCATCCTTCGCGCACCATGCCTCTTCCACCCAGGCCTCACAGAAGAGTTCCCCCCAGGCCCCACAGATGTTATTCAGCATACCAGCTGCAAAGATGACCCAGAGGAGGTTGTCTTCAGTGAACTTGAGATGGGCACTGAGGGTGCCCCAGCAGCCCTTGAGGCAGCTGAAGGCGCACTCCACCAGGGTACAGGTCCAGCCCAGGCAGCAGTTGAAGTGGGCCTAGCGGGGGTCCAGGTGGCCAGTGTAGGGCTGTATGAGCCACATGAGGAGTGGGTAGGCAGGATCCCTAATGAGGAGGGGCAGGACCACCATGGTGCCCAGGTGCAAGTCCAGCACCCCCAGCGCAAAGCACCCACTCTCCACCAGGCCCAGCAGGCCAGAGTTCTGGAAGCTGTGGGTGTCATGGGCACTGCCCACCCAGCCAGTGCTCACATGTGTGAAGGCCCTGTGGTCATCCACTATGGCCTGGAGCACCACAGAGTGAAAGCCCCTCTGGTGTAGTAGGGGCAATCTCCATGGGGCAGGCAGGTGATGGAGATGTTTCTGTATATTTATTATATCCCTTCTTATTCTTTCCCATCTAAAGAGAAAGAATTACAGTGTTTTCTGTCATTATTTGAGAAATTCTCTGAGGTAACTACTAATGCACAGTATTGTAGATGTTGTTGCACCATAAATTTATCTAAAAACATGTAATATACTCCATATTCTCCTCCACCACATTTCTTATGTATCCTAATCTCTTGTTCGCTTTTCAACCATCACTGCTAAGAGTATCACTGAGCTCTCTTCAATTAAATCCAGTGCCCTACGTTAATTTATTATATGAATATTTCTACTTTATGGAGCCAAATCAGCTGATGGCTCTTTAAATGAAGTAACTCAATTAATTTTCCAAATTAGCTGATGAAGATATTTGATCCTGGAGCTTTAACATATTTTAGGACTATTACCTTTGCCTCTTGCTTCACAGTTCTTTTTGACTACTATAAAGGTTTTTTATGATTCTGCTTTTAATCATAGAATCATAAAAAATGAAGGTTGGGAGGGACTTAAGGAATTCACCTAGTGCAACCCCCTGCTCAAAGCAGGACCATCCCCAACTAGATCAGCCCACCCAATGCTTTGTCTATCCAGGTCTTAAAAACTTACAAGAATGAAGATTCCCCAACCTCTGAGTAATCATGAAGTTGCCCTGGCAAACAGAAATAGCTGATCACAGAAGCAATATGGCCATGCTTACTGTGCACTTGAAAATATATCCTATATTATATGGGTGGGAAGAGAGTGGGATAAGCCAGTTTCCACACACCAGTTTTATGTCAGTCAGGGTTTTTTGATATAGCAGTGGAATCCCCCAAGACCCAGTGGCTCCTGCATCTATAAACCCTTCACATAGGAGCAAATTAGAATTGAAATTATACATTATTTAAAATACATCATGTTGAAAAATATTGTGCAAAATACAGGAAAACATTCACATTTGCATTTAAGGGAAATTGACAAATAGAGTACATTGTCAGTATAAACAGACAAGATAGTCTAGAACCTCAGTCAGTATAAATTAGCAAAGTTTTTATTGAAAGGTTGTCCTGGGCCAGTATCTGGAAGATGCATGGCTACAGTTGTTTTTGTAATCTTTAATCATACTAAAAACAAGTTGTACTTGAGGCACAACATCAAATCAGTAACAAGAAAGATGCCATTAGAAGAGTCATCATGTTTATAAATGTTTAAACAATTAAAATCTTCACTGATGCAGAGAACAAAGTATTTCCTTTGCGTGATCTGTATCAGATAAACCAACTTAATGCTGTCCATTATCACTAGAGAGCACAAAAAAAGTTATGTTGCTTGGCTAGAGTAGGAAACTTGGATCCAAGTTAATACATCAAATAATTACACACAATGCCCACTGGAGTCAACGGGAGTTGCCTGTACCTGTCCCAAGATGGAATTTGATCCTCAGTTTGCAAGCAAAATTTTCATTAATGTCAGTACAAAGTTTGCATAAACGGGATTGCTCATGGTGTATGTGATACCCAGCAAAGCCTGGTTCCTTCAAAAAGGCTATGGACACAAATACTTCTTATCCAATCATTAGTAAGCAAGAGTTTGTTCTGAAGAGTCTATTTATCCTGCTACGGTAATGTAGAGTAAGATGTCTTTGGAACTGTTAGCAAGTCGAGCTAACCTCAAGGCTTAGGCCCCTGGTACACAGTCACTTAATGGAACAATAGGATCTTTTCTCCAATACTGACAACCATGCCTCCTGCTGTGCCACATAGGCATGACAGGATGCACAATTTTCAGACCAGGCATCAGATGCAAATTGCACTGTTACTCTATGCTAATGTGAAGGGAGCCTGGGACGCCTGGTCAGATGGTGCAATCCTGGGGGGTAGGAGCAACAATCAGCTGATTGTCAAATCTCAGGCCCGGGACTACACTGGAGCTGGCTCAACACCCTGGTATGGTCCCAAGGCTGGGACTGCCAAGCAGCTTATTGTCAAGCTTGTCTCCTGGAATACACCAGAGCTGGTTCAAAATTCCTGTACAAGCCCAGGGGGTGAGATTGAGACTGATAACCATTTTATTGTGGGCCCCAGCCTTGGTACTGCACTGCCCTGACATTAGGCTGCATGGTAGGGAACCTGCCACATGTTCAATTTAAGACGCAATGGAAAGCAGCTACATTATTCCACATATACTGTGGAATAATTTTATGGTTTATTTCCTGTTTTATTACACCATTACATTCCTGAATGTATGGCCAGGATACTATTTAAGATGTGATTAATTGGTTAATCTAAGGGTCTTGTTCTCAGAGCTTCAAGTAAATTAACATCCCTATGAAAAGCTAGCTATTTACCTAACTTGTCCCTAGACTCTATCCCTATGTTTGTTCCATATGAAACAAACAATCTGATGTCCAGTATCTAATAAATAGCCATCCTGTAAAAATATATTCCTTATTTTTGTAACAGTGTTACATAAGACTGAGGGCTCACCATGCTGCATGGCCAGTGTAGAAAGACTGCTTCAGGGAGAGTGGGGCTTCTTATATTGGTACAAGCTCACATGTTTACTTACTGATGGTTCAATTCTCTAGTATAAACAAAATTTTTAGCCAAGATTTTCAAAGGTGACAAATGTTCTTGGGGGCCTTAGTGTAAGATACCTTAGCTGAGCCTAAGTTGGACACTGAAAAACTGAGTCATGCCAAATACTTTGTGATGATCTTGTCCTCATTAGTCTCTTTCTGCCATAAAATATTTCAGAAAAAATCCTACACATTCAGGATCCCATGCCTCAACATGCTAAGTAACAACTCATAGATACTGAATGCCCTCAGGGGGCGCATCCAGACAAGCGCACATGTGCTTCTTGCAGCATCTCAGACCCTTTTAAACGCTGCAGGAGGAACATGCAGGAATGAAAAAACAAAATTAGACCCCCCCCACCCCCAGAGGTTAAAAAAAATGCTCCGCAGAACAGCGGGCCAAGACATGGTCCCAGACTATGCCTGGAACCAGCACAGGAGTCAGTCCTCCAGGAGAGATGCTCTGGTTTCTGGCCAGAGTGACTCCGTGGTGCTCCTGCTGCCCCGGGAGCTGTCAAAAGTAAGTTAGGGACATGGGGTGGGGGGGTTTATGGGTGTGGGTGGGCATGAGTGGGTGTGAGGAGTGGCAGAGGGATGTCAAGGGGGTGTTGGGAGTGGTGGGGGTTGTTGGGGGCTATGGGGAGTGGCG
>NW_005842484.1:464599-465630 GCF_000455745.1 Alligator sinensis
ACACGGTGCTGTGTGACCTGGGCTCCTACATGCTGAATGGTCCCAGCCTGGCCTGTACAGCTTTGGATGGGCCAGGCCAGGTCCATTCAGCATGTAGGAGTCTGGGTCAGACAGCACTGCGTCACTGCCTGCTATGTCTGCAGCACAGCCACAGCCATGCTGCCTGCTGCTGCCAGTGCTGCGGGGGCCAAGTGGGAGGCAGGTATGCGGCAGCCCCAGAGCCGTCCCCAGGTGTGCAGGGCTCGGGCATAGTAGCCCGTATGGGCCATGGGGTGGGGGAGTGAGCAACCAGAGCTGGTGGCACATGGCAGCTGCGGTGGAGCTGGCAGTGTGCAGTGGGACCCAGCCCAGCTCGCTAATCCAGCTTTGCACAGGAGCAGGTTGCACAGCTCCGGGAGGCATACACAGGAGCCGTGCCTCCTGGAGCCGTGCAACCCTCTCTGGTGCAAAGCCAGACTAGTGAGCCGTGCTGGGCCATGTTGCATTGCCTCCCCACAGGCACAGTGGGGCAGGCAGCACTGCCACCAGAGGCAGAACCTGGTGTGGCACACAGGGAAAGCACGCTGAGTCAAGCCAAGTCCTTCCAGTACTAGGGCCACTTGTGCTACATGGCCGGGCCGGTCCCGCAGCACACAGTCCCTGCATGCCGCAGGACCAACCCGGCCTGGCAGCGTGAGCGGCCCCAGTGCTGGCAGGACCCAGCTCAGCTTGGCACACTGTCCCTGAGCACTGCACCGGGTCCTGCCACCATGGGACCAACCTGACGTGGCAACACAAGAGGCCCCAATGCCAGCAGGACCCAGCTTGGCTCATCACATGGTCTCCGAGAGCTGGGAGCTGGCAGCAGTGGGCTCAGAGTGCCCCACTCCCGCTGTTGCTGCAGGAGGTAAGTTATGGGCCCTGTGTGGGGTGCTGTGGCCCTGCAGGGTGACTGGGATCCTGTGCGGAGGGGGCTGTGGCCCTGCATGGTGCCTGGGCCCCTGTGCAGCCAGGGGGGCTCTGGCCCTCCAGGGGGGAGATGGGGCCCTGCG
>NW_005842484.1:465797-473433 GCF_000455745.1 Alligator sinensis
CATACCCATTGTGTGCAAAGAAAAGCAAAAACATACATCAACACATATAGATATTTAGAATTGATTTTATCATGATGATAGAGACACTGGTAGGCTTCCAAATTGCTTTAAAATTGTAAATATACCAACAAAGTATTGCCCAACTGATCGATCCCTCTCTAGATATGTGTGTGTGTATAGAGTGGTCTTTTGTTTTAATTGTGGAAGAACATGGATTTGGGGGTATTTTTAAAAATAGTTATGGGATGCTGCTGTAGCAGTCCAGCTGGCACAAGGGGTAGTGTCCCCAGATATTAATTAGCCAGGCACCAGGAGCTCCTGAGAGTGAGTAGCCCTGAGCTGCTTGCTAGGGCAGGTTTTTATACTGCTGGCCCCAGGCTCTAGCTCCCCCTGGCTGCAGATCCGGAAGGAGCCAGGCAGGGTTATCTTGCCCCAAGTGGCACAATTTGCCTCACACCAAAGTGCATGTCCGGGCACGTGTGCTGAGGCAAAAAGCCCTGACTCAAATTTGCACCATTTCTATTTGAGCTGCTGCAAGCACACATGCTTGCATGTGTAGACACACCCAGGAAGTGCAAAGTCCAGCCCTAACTTCAGGTATGCGGCATGGCTTTTAGTTATCAAGGTAGGCAGACCACACAGACCTGTATACTTTAGTTATATTCTTGTGTCTGTTATTTCAAAAATGATTGCCTCCTCCTGGGCCTTACAGCTGGTCAAGCACTCTATATGTAGTACTTAATGTAGCCCTGACCATTCCCTTGCTCTATATATTAATAATATAGCGCTGATTTCCCCACTATAAAACACTTGAGATAATATATCCTATCCAACAATTTTTAAATAGAAGGGATATGAATCTGGTAGAATAGAACAACTTAAGCTTCTATCCAGAATCATATTCTTGATGAGATTGTTTAAAAATCAATTTGCAATGCAAAACTTATTAAAAGGAAACAGAAAAAAAGCAAACAAAATTGTGTCATAATAGGTAAAATATATAAATGTAAACTCCCCACCACCAATCACTCAGTCGCCAGGTGTTCTTTTCTTTTCCTACTGAGACAAAAATGTCACAATGTCAGACACCTGACTTAACTCTATTGCATAGACTAGTCAATGACTAAATATGTCTTTCTGTCCATCTGTTTCCAATTTATGTACTATTTCTTTTCAAATTATTCTTAAAAAAAAAGCTAAAGAAATGTACTGTGTCTGTGACCCAGCTCCAGTGTGCTTTTTAAATAGTTTCCTGAATAGGCCATGATATGACCAGCCAATATTCACAAATTAGCATTTCCACTGGTGCTATCCTGCCTGCCCCAGCCTTCAGCACCCTTAATATTCTATCTGGGTCCTATCTTGCACAGAGTTGCTATTCTACCAAACTGTGAAATCTGATGACAGGGATGAATTGAGATCACCATTAAAAATATATATGAAAGAACTTGAACTCAAGTCCAACGAATTAAAAGGACAATGTAGCTTTATCTGGATGCAACCAAATGTTTATTATCCAAATAGCTTTGTGATGAGTAAATATATATTTTTTCTCTTCCTGTGTAATTCACTGCACCCCTTAGACCCTTATTCTTAAAACTTAAGGACCTAAACAGCTCTTTTTTTCATTAATCACCACTGTTTCACCACTCTGACAACAGCATCATTCCAACGATTTCAATTAAGCTGGGCTAAGTAAATAATGAATGAGCCCAAAGGTAGATAGGACCCCAAAGGGCCAGATCCTGTTCCACGTTCAAGGTGCCTAAGGATAAAGTTTCCTTGTATCCAGCAAATACAGTAAAATTTAAATATTAGTCCACTGTGTCTTTACTTAAAATACTTAAGAAATTAGCATTTAAATATATAGCATTATCAGAATTCATGTGCAACTCAGACAAAACTTAAGCCCTACTGTTAATTAACCTGAATTTATATTGTAAACTTATTTTTCATGGAATTAGGCTTTTATGGTAAGTGCATATCTTTATTAATGCCCATGGGGAATGCTGCACCTTAAAACCTATTTAAATAACTGGAAAACTGTTGAAAGTAAAAATAATAGATGAATAGATAATAATAAAAATAAATGATGAAACAGAGTTCTGGATCAAGATATTTTACACTGAGATATAAAACAGATCTTGTGCACATAATAAACATCCTTGGCTGACTAACAATTCCCGTCTTCTCAGAAAAATATCAACTGTTAATTCTCTTATTCATACCAGGACAACACAGTCTGCATTGTTCAGATCATTACCTTTTTCTTTTATAGCCTGTGTTTTTTAATTTTCCAGGTTTCCAATTCCTCCAGCTCATCAGTTATCCATTTCTAGACACTTAGGGCATTTATACATGTGCCCTGGGAGTGGAGGGGTAGGAGGCACTTTACAATTAGAGTGGCAGGGGTGCTTTATCTAAAGCTTGAACAAGGTTTAGCTAAAGCGACCCTACTGCCATTTTGAAGCATGGGGACACTGATACATGAGATGCAGGAGGCTGCTGGAGCATGGTAATTACCACACTTCAGCAGACTCAATTAATCGAGTCTGCTCCAATGCACTGTAAGTACAGCGCATCAGAGCAGCCTCCCTGTTTGTGTATAGGCACCCTAAGGGTTCAAATTTGCACTGGGTTAAACAGGTAAAAATTCAGTATACTTCCTCTGATAACAGATAATGTTCTGGGTTTACAGTAATCTGCTCAAAGGCAGAATTTGAAACTGAGAAAGGCATATGGTTATTAGTTTAAAAAAAAAAAAGCAGCAGAAGCTAAATAGAACTCCATGTATTATACATAACCACCATTGTAAGTAGGGACCTACTCAAATCAGTTTCACCGAAATCACAAAAAATGGGCAATTCACAGGAAAAAAAACCTACTAAAAATAAAATGTGGGCAGTCCTCCCAGATGTTCAGCCCACCAGGGGAAAGGGAAGCTATAAGCACAAAGGCAAGCAGGAAAGATGGCTGCTGCCTCCATCCTCACTGCTGATTGACTGAGAGGGCTGCCTATCATACAACCTTGCTCCTCTCCACCAATCAGCAGCTAGGGGTGGGGCCGCATGGCAGACAGCCCTCTCAGCCAAACAGCAGCAGAGGGGCAGGGCCACTGAAGCCCTTTGGCCAGAAGTGTTAGGGAGTGGGGGTTGCCACAAGAAGCCTGCAAAAGTGTCAGCTGGCCCCATGGTCTGTCTGCAAAACTGGCTGGTAGGGCTGAGTGATACTTCAGACACTGATTTGATTTGGCGGAGATTCAGCCCAATTCGGTGGTCGAATCTCTGAATCTGAATCAAATCAGGAGACCCTTTAATCTCTCTGAATCGAACTGGAACCCTCTGAATCGAGTTGGAGAGATTTGGAAAGATTTAGTGATTTGGACATAGACACAGCTTTAAATGTTTTTTCTGCATACCTTAAGGTATGCGGTTCATGAATGCTGTGATGCTGGGGCAGATGGAGCATCCCACAGGAGCATGAGGCATCCCCAGCACACTTAGCAGCAGACCCAAAGGTGGGCCAGAAGCACTTCCAGTCCACTTCCAGGTCCGCTAGGGAATACGTTGGGGGGCCCCTCCTGCACTCCCTGGCTCAGCAACTGGTGCCTCCTGGGTCTGGGGGGGCACCCGGGGTCCCCCCGTGGCCAATTGCTGAGCATCACAGCGTTCACGAGCCACACGTGGTACCTCAAGGTATGTAGAAAAAACATTTAAAGCTATGTCTACGGCCAAATTGGTGATTCTCCAAATCAGCATCGAATCTTCAGATTTGGATTCGGCCAAATTGAAACTGGGGACAGTGATCCAAATCAACTAATTGAATCGCCGTCCCTGATTCAGGTCGAATCCAAATCAGATAGGGCCCATTTCACACACCCCTACTGGCTGGCTGTTTCCTGGAATTGAGTAAATCCCTAATTATAAGCATACTTTTATAGGTTTGGGTGGTATGTTGATTAGAAAAGACGCATGCCCATGTGAGTAAATATTGCCCAATCCTCTGCCTTACTGGAACCATTTTAGTGTATTTTATGGAAGCAGAGGTAGCATGTGAGAGGTCCTTGCCAACAGAGGAGTTGAGCTTTTTGTGGCTTATGGTGCATGACCTCTGAGGAGGTTTGGGGATGCCCCACTGGGGGAGGCACTGGACACTGCTATGGAAATCTACTGACTATGTGCTTAAGTGGGGAGCACAGGCTGAACAGTCAATGCTATGATGATGCTTACTCAAAAAAGAACTGTTTCATTAACATTAAGTGACACGGCAATCAAACACAGTTGTTAAGGCACAGATCTTTACTAAACATACAGAAAACTCATGTTATCCTGAGATACCTGACTAGGGCTGGTAGCAGCAAGGCTGATCTTTTGTCTTTCTGAGCCTCTGATGTCACATCAAGCAGGTCACTTCCTGCAACATGATCTTCTCTCTCCACTCCACTCATCATACAAATACACCTGCACAATAAAATAGAGACAAGTGGTTCTGCTCCTGCTATTCACCCTCTTTCCCTGAGCCTGGCTCACAGGGAATGATTCTGTCACACAGAAATAGCTGTAACAGAGCACTTGGGCATCTGGAGCCCATTCACAGGAGCATTCCCAAAACCGTGACACCACCAAGACACCCACTACACTTTAGCACTCTCCCTGGAATAATTACAAACAACCCAGCCATTTATGACATAAACAAGACCCAGTTTATTATACATTGCTGAACAATTACTGTTGCAAGAACCAAACAGAACAAAGAAAAATTGTAAGCAATAACATTTGAGTCCCATGAGAGAAAGAGAAGAAGTTCAGACAAGTGTGTCAGACAGTCTGTATACTTTCCATGATGCGTCCCCCTTTGCCTATTCATTCTTCACCCCACTGTAATTACCTGTTTCCTTGCAATATATACTTGATCAGACAGATTTCTGTTTTGTATCTCTGAAATTAATATAATAGTAACAGAAAGACATCAACGTTCTTAATAAATAGGTGTCATTCCTTGCTGAGTTTTTAAGTGATATGGTTGTGAGGAAGTATTTTCTTTTTTTGGAAAATGTGAAGCACAGCAAACAGCCGCATGCTCAATGAAAGCATGTTGGAGTCAGTCCACTGTTATGTCGTTCTTTTGCTAAACAGCTTTTGATGGGTTGTGATTGTTTTTAACTGCCAGTGACATTGATAAAAATGATTCACTTTGAAAAATAAAGTTGATCTATGGTCTGTCACCAAATACCAGATATTCTAACACACAGTTAAGGTGTATCCTTCATATGATCTGCTTGCTCAATGCCTAAAACTACAAACACATCCAAAAATGTGAAAGCAGACAGGCACTCAAATGATATGAAACAATTTGCCAGAGATGCAAGACTGTTCTGAAGCTGATTTAGGGCTGCATTATTGTCTTCAAACAATCATTCATTTAAGGTGCTTGCCAATTCACTACAAGAACTGGCATTACTGAAAAGAACACATCACAAGGTTGCATATGATAATTAAGGCAGGGTAAAAGTTCTAGTTATTTATTTGGTCTTCTTCATTTGACCCAATCAGCAGTAGAACAAGAAAATTACAGATTAATTGCCATTATCAAACTCATGGATAGCACACCTGGTTTCCTTCTCTGCTGCAGAAGCTAAATGATTAAACTGGACTCATAATACACAAATGGATCCTCTCTATCTCAGGGGATGATGTAATGTTATTAGAATTTTTATTTATTTTTTTTAAACTAAGATCCTTAAATCAAACTATAACAGAAAATATAGTGGTATTCATTTGTTATAAAGATCTTACCTGCATACTGTTCTCATTTTAATATGATATTTTAAGTTGCAAATATTCAATTGCAAATATAAACATTCAAATGCAAAAGTTGTCCTGCACACTGTTTGCATATGGAAATGGTAGTCAAATAAGTAACATTTTTGTACAAGCTACTGAACCTGAAAAGTTTTGTGTTCAATTTATCCTAAAAAGTAAATTTGGGTAATTCACAACCTAATAATTCATAGTATCTGATTTGTAGTAACTTGGAACAGAAGAATAGGTAATACATCTTCCAAAAACTTTGCACAGGACACCAGTAGGCTTTTGCTGTCCTTTCCATACTAACCCTTATAAATCACTATAGTTTCCATTTGGCCCAATTCCTTTGTCATTCACAGGATACTGAGCACATGCAGGTTCATGTATCCCCCCACACCAAAATTGCCATTTCAGTGACTGGTACTGTTAGTGTTTGAAACTTATGCCAGCTATAAAATTAACTTTGGAATGATTAGAAAAGGAAAATAACAAATGAAAAAATAAGCAAAAAAAATGCTATAAATGTTGTTACCTCACACTGGGTGCATCTACACAAGACATTTTACCATACAGTGCACTAATTGACTGCATGGTGAAGCATCACTGTCTACATGTGCAGGTACTTACTGTGCAGAAAATTAGTCAATGCTACCAGTATTTGCAAATTAACCATGCTGTAGTTACTGCATAGTAGCACACATGTAGATGCCAACCAGAAGCAAATTTGCTCCTAGTCAGCCTCAACACCAGTCTCAACACTCTTTGGCTGCCCCAGCCTGGCCTTTAAAATGCTGCAGTGACCCCAGGGCCTATGCCAACTGCTACCTGCCTCTGGCCACCAGGTCCCACAGCAGTGGCCCTGGGCCAGTCACAGCAGCCTACCCAGACCATGGTACTGGTCCCTGGCCAAGCCCCGTCACCTGTCTTCCTGTCCTGCACTGTGCCCCTGTGCCGTGCACTGAAGGCACCTGCCCAGGCCCAGCAGAACCAGACTCTTGCCCACATCCCCTGAGGGCCATCAAAGGAGCCATGCTGACATCATCCCCAATGCCACATACTGCCTCCTAGGGGCCCAACTGCAGACCTCATTTTCCAAAGCCAGTTCGCCTGGGGTGGGCACTCCAATGCCCACATCTATGAGGGCCTGGTGGGCTGCATGCAGAAGTGGGGGCACAATCAGTTGGCATGCCAGTGCCATATAAAGGTCAAGGCCCTGTGAGCACAGTCTGTCCATATCACCAACCACAACCACTGGTTGGAGGCTGTCTGTAGGATCATACCCTTTATGCAGCTGCTGGACCACATCTTTGCACCCCAGGACCCTGGACAGAGCCACATTCTGTTTTCCAGCACAGGCAGCCTCCCAGAGCCTCCACCACAGCCTGGTAGTGGCAACAACATGTCAGCAGGGGAGGACTCCTCAGGGCACCAGGAGCACATCCCATCACAGTCCCATCCCCAGCATCATCCAGCAGCCCAGACCAGCACTGGTACAGCTCCAGGTACACCAGCTCCAAGTACACAGCCGCATCTAGGAGGCCAGCTCAGGGATGGCACCACCAATCCTCATGAGCTCCAGGTCCTCCCTGTAGAGGACCCTTGCCTGGTCAGCCAGGCACCAAACCCCAGAACACCATCAGGAGCTGCATATCATTACCACCAGTGGGGAAAGACTCAGGCTCCCGAGCACATCTGCCATGCCCACCCAGTAACCCCCACACTGGGAGGAGGGCCTTCCCTACCCTTCCCTTCCCCTGACCCTGCTCCTGCCCCCCATCCCCTCCTGCCCTGGCTGAGCTCCACCCTGACCCCCAGACTCCCTCCCCCCT